>NW_025776345.1:0-38040 GCF_021130785.1 Homalodisca vitripennis
AAAACTTTTTTTCGGCCTTTTTAAATATAATATTACCTGAAGTAAAAGAAAACGTTTTGAAGTTTTTAATTTAATTAGAGAGCATTTCTATTAAATATTATTAAATAGATTTTTTAAAAATCTTTTAAAATTATTAAAACTATTAAATTATTAAATATATATTATATTTAAAAATTTTTTAAATTTAAGGTTGAAACTATAAACGAATGAAAAGGGTATCAGGGGGAACTAAATTTTTCAAGAAGGGATGATGTTATTTTTATAGTAAGCAAAATTTTGCTAATAGAAAAATACGTCATAAAAAATAATTACAAAAAAAAAACAAGACTGAGAAAGGTTACCTTTTGAGAGGAAGAAACAAGATCAACTTTCAAGAGGACAATGTGATGAGTTTTATTAAACAGACTGTAGTGGTCCTTACTGAAAAAATTCTCGCCAATATTTTATGAATGCTTTTTGGAGAAAAAAAGGGGGGAAAGTTGTAAAGTAAAAAAACGCCCGTTATTAGTTCTTAAAGGACAGAATTACCCCCCATTACAAGTTTTTTGAGGTACATTGGAATTAAAACATTTTGGCATGAAAAATACGATTTACCCATGATAGGTCGCTGACCTTAAAAAGTTTAAAAATAAAAGTAACTTTTCTAATAATACATCGATTTACAACTTTTGCCCAATATTAATCCTTTTAAAAAAAACAAGTTGTCTTACCTAGATGGCAGAAGCCTCCCTTAAATGTTTTTTGGGAAACTGAAAAAAAGTTAAAAACAAGTGTATTTAAATCTTTTTAAAAGGCCCAGTACGCATAATAAACTTCATAAAGGAAAATACATTGAACGTTACGTTATAATCGTTAACAACAACAGAGGTTGTCAGACCGTTGTGACAGAAATTAACTTTTGACTGACAATTGTCATCCATGTGTCCCACTTGCATTAGCTGTAAGTTTGTTTGTTATATGCAGTGTTTCGTGTAATCTAAACTTTAGGATTCCTTATTGCAGTAACATACAGATTTTAGGACGTATATTCAATTAAATTTGCATTCCATCCTATTTATGCCCCGTATCATATTTTAGTTTAAAGGCACATTTATGTTCTATAGATGAAATAAGTACTACCCCGCCCAGTATCGCGCAACGGCTTTTGAGGATAACATGGGTATTTACATGAAGCGACTTCACTTCGCCCCTTGCTATGTAAATATGTTTCATACAAAATTTATTTATAGCTAAATTGTTACCAATATAAAAATATGAGGGGTTTTAGATTCCCATTAATTTATAAAAACCCCATTTTCGAATATTCACAATCATCAAAATCAAATTCCTCATATAAAAAATAAACGTGTTGCAAAATTTGATTTTAAAAGTAAATTCAATAACATGATAAATCTACGAGTTGTTGGCTTCTCTAACACTACAAAATTATCTTTTGGACATCCACCATCATCCTTCTAATAAACCTTGCAGATGAAACTTTCAGGAATAATATTTATTCTTTATTTATATACCCGGTTATATTATTTGAAACGGCCGGCGTAACACAGCTAAGAGAGTTTTACAAAAGTCTTTTCCAGAAAAATAATAAAACTTGCAGGATTTTTATAACGTTTAACTTTTAACGCAACTTTTACATTGCGTTATCAATGCGCCCAATAGAGATGGATATTCTTATTCAGCATTATATATTTTATTTTTATAGCCAAAACCTGTAACATTTATTTACAACAAATTTGTATAAATGGCAATAGCCTTATTTAATATATATATATATATTATTATATATATATATAATATAATATATATATAATATATATATAATATAATATATATATATATTAATATATATACAGGGTGTCAATTAAGTCTGGAAACCTCTTTTTTAAATTTTTTAAACCACAAATATAAAAAAATACCAAAGTAACACACGTGCTTATTGGTGATAGTAAAACGCACATATCTGCCCAATTAACCGACCAGATAATCCCTTTGGGGGACGGTCCACAAGGAGTCATCACAAAATTCTTAAATAGCACAATAGGTCAAGTTTGATATCAAATTAAAGGTCTTACTTAGCAGAGTATAATGCCGCAAACCGGATTTCAAAAGGTTGGATTCATTCAGTAGTTATAGCTATTTGAATTTTTAAACAATTGAACAATGTAAATTATTAGTATTACAAGTATCGCCCAATTTTTAAGTACCTGTGATCAAAGTGAAGTGTTCAAAATGTTCCACAACCATCGTCTGGCATCAACCCGAATCCGTATGCGGTAATTAATCTTACATAAGATTTATTTATAGTAAAAAAAAAAATCCTATAAATTAACATTGAGTGTGTTAACTAATTTGAAATAATATTTTTAATGTGGTTAATTTAGTTTTTAAATGTACGATTTTGAACAAATACAATATAAATAAATATTATAATGTAAGTTTAACTATAAGAGAAAAAACGCTGGCTGCTATGCAGATTTTTAAAACTAATAATCGTACAGATAGACACTAAATTACTTTTCAAACGATATCTATAAAACACAAGGAAATTACAAAGTACCATAATTAAGTAAACGTCATTTATTTTGTGTAAAAAAAACGAAATTTTAAATCTGATTGAAGAAGTGTATATAATCTTCAGGAATATATCTAACTACCAGAAAAATACTGGAGAAACCTTAGAAACCACTACTGCACATGATAAAACCTGGGTAGTTTAAACCCAAAAAATACTTTGTCATAAAATCAAAGTACAACAATAAAAATAAGTAAATGTACACTATGCCAACGATAACAATTACATTTTTATGTTTGTACTGTTTTCAGTATTAAACAGTAGAAACTGAAAAGTAAATTAAAATATATCTCACAGTTTCACAAAAGGTAAAATACACATATGGTTCTTTTCCTAGGTTATTGTTAAAAGAAATTTTTTTTTCACTCGCCAGAAAGTTCTATCTGAAAAGCCAGAATTTTATATTTGCCAAACAACAAAATATAACAAATGTATTTACAAAATAACATTAGCTTAAAACCTCAGGAAAATATAATAAATATATAACTGCGACAACTTAGCATGGTATTATTGGGGGGAAAAGAAAACGTCATGATTAATAAGGTGTTTTTATGGTGACATGGATGGTTTGTTGTCCAATACGATCCATCAGCTGTGACATTAATCTATTTATCAAAGTTTATATATACAACTCATTCTACATCACACAGTGATGTTTTTGATCTAAATTTTTCTGCTTAGAGCTGTTTGCAATGAACGAAGTATATAGGTATTTGTTACACTTAAATTGAAATAAAATATGGGGTTAAAAACTGGAAAAACATAGTTGTAAATAACACTGTATGAAATCTCTCGGAAAAACTTTTATTATGAAAATGTTTATGTATTCCACGTTCAGCAATTTATTATTAGTGTAATTTCCAACTTCAAATCAAACTAGAGTAATATAAAGAAATAAGTTAGGAGATATTAAATTTGTTTTATCCCCCCCCCACCCATGGGTATAACTGAATACTTGGCTTCATTGTAATTCATGGTTAGTAACACATTCTAAAGTATTACCGTTGGGAAGTGTTGTTATTCTTAGTCTTTTGAAAACCCAAAACATAAACAAAAATAAAATAAACTTTAAAATTAATTTTGTTTTTGGTTTTTTTGGTTTTTAAAATATCAGTATTTTAAAAAAGTTTTTTTGGGCAAAAGGTGTAATTTTAAAACCAAAGATTTCGCCCTTTTTTAAAAAAAGTTCATGAGAACAAAGCTCTTTTTTTTTAAATTTTTTCATTTAAATATCATAGTTCGTTTTTTTTAATTTCCTTAGAGATGATTTTATGTTTTTTTTTGGGTTTTTTTTGGGTTTTTTTGCAAAAAAAATTTTTTTTCTCCATTTTTTTTTGATTTCTTAGAGATGTTTTTTTTTGAAAAAACCGTACAAAAAAGTATCTTGAAAAATAAATTCGTTCGGAAATAAAAGTCCGTATTTACTTCAGACGAAACTACCAAAAAGGAAAAATAATTGTTAGCAATAAAAGTTAAAATGCATGTGATACGTGATTCCCCGGGGGCGGGGCTTCGTACCCCATTTTAAAAACAAAAAAAATTTTTTTTTATACCCCGAGAATGAAAAAAATAAAAACAAAAATTTTTAAAAAGTTTGGCCACAGATTTTTCCGATTTTTTTAGTTAAACTTAAAAAAAACGCTTTTTGATCAAGATTTTTTTCTGGATTGGGAAAAAAACTGATCCAATTAAATTAAAATTGGAAAAGTATTGTAATTCACTATTGCCCCCTATATTACAATTTTTTAAAAAGCTCACGGGGAACATTTAAAATAAGACAACTAGTTAATTTTTTTTTTTTAATAAAAATATTTAAAATTTATGTAAAAAATTTGGGGAAAACAAAAATTTAAAAAATTTTAAATTTTTAAAAAGGGGTTCTAAACGGGAAAAAGGGAAAGGAAAATGCGGAAAAAATCGTCAAAAAAATTTTCTTTGTCGGGCCCCTTAACTTTTTTAAAGGGCCCCAAAAATTTTGACATTTTATTTGGCATTAAATACTTCCCCAAAATTTAAAATTTTTTAATTCAAAAACATTATTATTTTTTCATTGGGGTTTTTAAAAGTACAAAAACACATTAAAAAAGAACTCTCCTTTTTAGATCAGTTTATGCATTTTCAAAATTTGGGTTTCGCATTTTTTTGGGTTAAATAATGTATTTTTTTTTTTAACTTTAATTTGAACCTAACAATTTTTTAAAACTATGAACAATTTGTTTTGTTTGACAATTTTTGTACGAGTAACCTTATGACCGATGTCAAATTTAAAATTTCTATCTCTGCCGTTTATGATATCAAAAAAAGTGGGGGTATAATAAATAAAAAAAACATAACCTTAAGGTCCTTATCGTAATGTTTAATTTACATCTTGCTTTTCCTTAAGGAGATTGAAATGTTTTTGACTATATATTGAATTTATTTGAAGTTTCTGCTTTTATGCTAAATTTTTGTTGGTTGGGACCCGAATTATATTTAGAAATCAAGGTAGTTGTTATATTTTTTTTAATTAGTTTTATATTACAAATATATAAAATATAAGGTTAGTAGATATGTTTAGTAACCGAGGGAGGTTAAGGGTTTTTGCATTTTAATTTTTTTTAGGAAAATCTCGTTTCTTCCTTGGTTGCAACTCTTGAAAAAAAAACTGCCTTCAAAATACATTTTACATTCTCCATATACACATGAATAGTGTGTTTTTGTGTTAAAACTGTAAAAAAAAATTTAAAAAAAGCATTTTTCAAATAACGAGAAAAAATTGCAATGAATCAATTTGCGTTCTTACACGGGGAAATCTAAAAATTTTTAAACATAAAAAGAGCTGTTTCGGCACCTGCACTTCAACGGTGGGTGGTAATGATCCCTTGTCTCTTTCCACCGGTGTCCCAGCTCTTCCCAAAAATTTTTTTATTAATTATTTTAAGAAATTCCCTTTAAAAGCGTACCCACTATACAAACTATTATTTCGACACTAAACCTGGAAGCTTGTGGTAGGTACTTCATCAATTTTAAAAACACTTTTTGGTGTAAACTTTATTTTTGGACAAGTAGAAGGTAGTTCATACAGATCAAAACGAGTTTAGATGTTTTTTTGTTGAAAAACTGAAATTAATCTAGTAAATTAGTGTTTAAAATTGGTGTTAAAATTATTGACAAAAGGGGGTTTTTTTAGTTTTTACAATGTAATCAGACTATTCTACATTTTTTACTATATCGATTTCAAGTAAAAAATTAAAAAAATTTCATTAAAAATACTAAATTATAAGTATTTTGTATCACCTCTTAAACTAAACTTCTTAACTAGAAGAAGCCTCGATTGAAATAATTTTTTCGTTTTAAATTAATGTGTGGAAAAATACCAAAATTTTTGTAAAAAATTGAAAAAAAAATGACAATGAAAACATTTAAAAACACACTCAGTTTTCCTGGAACAAAAGAAAAACATGTTTTTTTTCTTTTACTTTTGAATGTTACATTGTCTTTTAAAAAAAAGAAACCCCCCGGGTTTTTCCGCAAAATCTAATAAAAAATATCCGTGAGCTGCGGAACAAAATGTTATGATTAATAAGCAGACCTTTAAAATTTATTTTTGAATTTTGTGAAATTAAATCATAAACCTGCAGCGATAATTATACATTAACCTATTACTTTTTTATATTTTTAAAGTAAGAAATTAATAAATACTACCTAAGAGCGAACCGGCCTCCCGAGGGTAGTCCTTCCTGAGAGCAAAAATGGCACAACCCAAGAGCGATCCATACCTGAGAGCCTTAAAACAGTTAAAAAAAACTCATTCTCTGTTTAGTTGGTCAAAAAAAAAGACGACCCCCCTGAGAAAAAATAGATTGCAAACACGGATGTAAATAATTTTTTTTTTAAGGTTATTACATTGTAAACTAGTACATTAACTGTTAAATTTCATATATAGTTTTTTATTTTATTTTTTTAAATGTTTTTACCTTTTTTCCCCCAAAAACACAAAAAAAGGAAACATAGTCCAAAAATTTTCCCCCTTTAAATTTTTTTTAAAAAATAATTGTATAAAATTGAGTAAATTATTTAGTTTTTTTTAAATATACACAAACGAAATCAATTAAAAAAAAACTTGTGTCTATAAATTTCCCTATGTCAATAAGAAGATTTTGTAAAGGCCAGAGAAACCTTTTTTATGTACACATTAAATTCATCAATATTTGGGATGGAAGGATAAAAAAAATTTTATTTCTTTTTTAAAAAATTTAAAAGAATATTGGTTTTAAAATTTTTTTAATAAATAAAAAATATCCAAAAAACCATTTTAAATTAATGCCCCTTCTAAAACATACAATGTTTCACTATAATAAACAATGTCAAACAATAATTATAAACCCCAAAATTATAATCTATTTAGATTAATGTGTGATTTTGTTGTGCAGATAGTAAAGGTACCCATTATATTGGGCAACAAAAAAAAAAATACCTTTATATATTAAAAATTTTATATTTATATAAAAAATGGCTGATAAATTCCCCAAGGTATTCTTCCGTAAGTTACTAGAAAAACTAATCAGCTCGTTTTTAGTTATTAAATTACTTTTTTTAAAAAAAATTTAATCCCAAAATTTTACTTTGAAATTACGAAACAAATTTAAGGTTGTTAATGTGGCAGATGGATTTTTGATAAGGTAATTTTATTAATTCTTCAGTGGGTTTTAAGGTTTTATTTTTTATATTTAAAATTTTTATTTTAAATGTGTTTATTAAAGATAATAATTTTTAAAGATGATTTTTTTTTCAATAATTTTTTAAATAAACATTTATAATAATAATGTTAATTGTTTTTTTATGTAAGTAGAATGTTTAAAGAATCAGGTATGATTAAGTAGGGGCTCGTTTAATTTTCCCAAAGTTAGTAGTGTTAATTCTAATTGACATGAATTTCCCATGTCTAGAAGGGTATAACTTTAACATAAATCTTCAACTGGTTATGGAATTTTGTTCTTGTAGTTATGTGATGGCATGATTCATTTTCTTTTTTTTAATTGTAATAAAAAGGATTTGTTTAGATAAAATATGTTATTATTATGACTTTTAAAGAAACCTATTGATTTAAAGTTACGTTATTTTAGGGACCAATTTGGTTATTTATTTAATGGGGCCCTACATATTTTGAAGGGATTTTTATTGGGCACCGCGCGCGGGGTATGTGTATCTACAGTATAAAGTTCATAATTTTTTTTCAATTATTTAATTTTTTATGTTCGGTATAACATCGTCAAACTATTTTACCGTTTTTTAACAAATTCCGAATTACTATTTTGCATTGGGTAGTAATTTGGGGAGAAGTGTGTCTATCGTTTTTTTTGATATTTGCAACATACGTGGCGAATTTGTTAATATCTGTCCATTATATTTTTGTATGATTTATTATAAAAAAGTTTTTACCCCAAAAAAAAACATTTACAATATCCCCAAAAAACATTTTTGCACTCTTTGTGTTTATTGTATTAAATACGGGTAAAAAATCTTATTTTTCCGAATGAACATAAAAAATTTTCATTTATAAATATTTTTAGTAAAAAATTAGACCTTTTATTAATAATATTTACATATCCTAAAAATTTAATACGTTATTGTTCTTAAAAAAGTAAAAAAAAATTTCGTTTTTCAATTTTTAAAAACCTTCTTAAATTTTTGATTTTAAAAATTATATCAGGTAAAGGGGGTTTAAAATTTTTAACTTTTTGTAATTTTACATTATCTAAAATGCATTTCTTATTTGAAGTAAAAAAATAAAGTTTTTAATTTAAAATGTAAAAAATATGCAATATTATTTTTTGGGGGAGTTTTTATATGTTTTTAATATATTAAACACAGAGAAAACTTTGAGTTTTGAATGTAAAAAATACAAATTTTAAAAAAGTTCACAAAAAATGATTATGTGAAAATTGGGGGAGAAAATTGTGGGTTTAGAGGGTGGACGTGTTTCTGCTATAACTATCCCTTCTACATTGTTTTAAATGTAAATTAGTAAAATAACCATTATTGTTAAAACAAAAAGGGTGAAATTGAAAATCCCATAATGTAATTTGAAAAGCCTAGCTATCCAACTTTTTGAAAATTCATGGTGATTTCTAGTTGAATTATAAACAATCTCTTTAAAAAACTGGAGAGGATTGTCTCTAAAAGGAAATGGGGTTCATCCTTTGTGGGTTTTCTAGAGTTTTAAACTTTCATAAGTTTGTGATAAAAAACCTGCTTAAAATTTAAAATTTTAGCACTATTCCAAGGGAAGTTTGCTCACCATTAGGTTATGATTAGTAGTTAAAAAAATTTTTTTAAAGACGGCGTGAATTATGTAAAACACAAAGACGTTTACCAGTGTACTCTTTATGTGAAGGATATTAAATACTTTGAAAGATTTGTTTGAAATATCTTAAATAAAAAAATTCTCTTAGCTTGTAATTTTTACCCAATTTACACATATAACCAATATTGTAACGTACAAAACTCATATTCGGGTTGTCTTGGTTTTTTAAAAAAACAGAATTTTTGTTTATATTTGTCTTTTATGTGTTTTTTCAGTAATAATTATCATTTTTTAATATTTTATTATTAAAATTTGTTATTACATTTTCTATTCATAGCAAATATGTTTGAAAATTTGATCAAAGCTTGAAAATTCTAAAAAATTAATCCCTTATTTTTTTTTGTTTTTTCTGTTAAAATAAAAGAAAATATTAGGTTCAATATTTTAAGCAATTAATATATTTTATTTTTTGCAAAAAATAGTCAATTCCAAACCCTAAAACAAAGGGATGAGTGCAACCCCATTTGATAGTAGTAAATGTGATTCAATAAGACCGAAAGTCACTTAAAAAGCCCCAAGTTTTTCTATGTAAGGGGGGACATATTGTTACAAACTTGGAGGAAGGAAAAATAGCGCTGTAAAAAAAACTGAGTGTTGTTGTAGAGGCTGATATGTATCCCGTTTATAGTCGTATACGGATATTATGTAGCCTGGCGTTTTTTAAAAAAGCCTCAGTCATGTTTTTATTTTACGCACTAATTTTTTTAATCCCGGTTGAAGGTCTTTATAAAACATTATTATCAGTTAGTTAACCCAAAAAGTGTAGTTTAAAAATTTTTATAGTTGTATTTATGCTTTCAATCAGCTTGTCATAAAAAATGTCTTGTTACAATTGAATTATGAATATTTGGAATTTTTTACGGTCAAAAAACAGAGAAAGTTAACAAATTATATGGGAACTTCGTTAAATTATTTTCTTCTTGTAATTGAGGTTCTACAAAATTTAAAATAAACGGACGTTTCATTTTAAAAATTTGGGTCTTTTAAATTTATGTTTAAAAATAAAAATTTTTTTTAAATTTTAAATAATAAAAAAATTTTTAAACACTTTTGAATTGTTTATCGGAAAACAATCGTATCGTTAAAAAAATTTTTTCAAGTATTGCTATTTAAAAACTCATGTTTCCCCAAAAATATTTACCCAATAAATATAAAATTGGTTCTATTTTTTAGAAGGGATAGTCTCCACAAAAAAAGGGCATACCCCAAAGGGAAGAACTTTGGACCCTATGGGTAATATTCTTCCGAAAAACTGACCGTAATCGAAGTAAGCTTGAAAAAAAAGAATGAAGTTAGTTTACGATTGAGTTGGATGAAAACAGGTGGCTTTGGCTTACTCTCTTTCGGGGAAAGCAATTCAAAAATGTTTATTGATTTAAATTACATCTAAAATGTTCTTTTGAGTGCATAGTATTTAAGGTATTTTTTTAAATTTGGTCCATTATAAGCCAACATGAAAACAAGGAAGTTACAATATGAAAAGGAACATAAAGCATAAATTTTTAAATTTAATATTGTCAATAGTATAAACCCCTGAAGCCCCAAAAAAAACATTTATTTAAAAAAAACTTTAAACGTTTTTCTTGAAATCGATGAAAAAAATATTTCCCTGGGGGAAATTACTTATTAAAGATTGTTAGACATTAAACTACATATTTACCATCAAATTTGATAAATAATTAAAGGTCGTCGCTTTCAGGTTTGAATATGGTTAGTTACGTGTTTTTCATTTATTTTTTGTTTCTGATAGTTCGTTTTAAAATGTTAAATCTAAAAAATGTGGTTCCCGAAAAAAAATTTTAAAAACCAATGTTACCCCTTTTTATTCCCGTTTTGTCAATCAAACCAAAAAAATTTGCGAGGTGATGACGGATTCCCTTTTTAAAAAAAATTTATTATCGCCCTTCAAAAAAAACCAGGTTGTGTGATTTTACGCAAAATTGCTCTGGCTCCTAGTGTTAACTTGCTTATCCAAAGAGTTTTATTTACTGTACTAAATGTACAAATATTTCAAAGGCTTTAAAAATTTAAATAATTCTTCCGAATCGGACCTGTCATGGCTTGTTTAAAAATTTCTTCCCCTTTTGGAAAATGTCTTTGGCTAGTTTCAAATTTCAGAAGTAATTTTGGCTTTGGTCGGGTTAATATAAGAAATAATTGTCAAAAATTCTTATTATAAGGGTCCCCTTTGTGTGTAAAAAATAGAATTTTAAAAAGAGGGAAAATAAAATAAAAATGTTTGATTCCTGGTAGAAAACAGTATTTTAAGTTTTTGTAGTTTGGTTTTTAAAAAAGTAGACTATGATGCGATCTTTTAGATCTTGGAGCATTGTTCGGGTGCAGTGGACGGGTCGCGAACACCATTGGTGTTTTCTGGACTTGTTGGGCGTTTGATGTGTCAACCTTGTTTCTGGGCGGGGGAAACTTAAGTGCTCGATTTGGGGGTGTGGCCTTGAGGGGTTGAAATTATTTTGATCCCAGCAGTGTGTAGTTTTTGCATTGGGGAGAGAGAAGTGGTTTTTCCGGAAAGTGTTTGTGGGGTGCTCCCGGGCCCTCGAACTTGGTCCCTTTTTTTTTCTTTTTAAATTTATTGTAATGATCTGCCTGATATTATGAATAACATAAAAAACTGGTCCTTACCCCTGAGGGATAAAATCGGTAATTACCTCAAATAAAAACAAAGATCAATTGGTTGAGACTTTGGGGTGGAAACTTAATACTGAAGAATTTGGTTTCAGCAAAGGGGTTTAAAAGCTTAATCAAGAGGAATCATTTCTCCATTTCACAATGAATCCCTTAATTTTCCCAAGTGATTCCTCTTTTTCCCACAGATATTTACTTTTTTCCCCACAAATTTTATTTAATTTGGGGGAAAAATTCCCCTGCCTTAAAAAAAAGTTTTTTTGGGAATGATCAGTTCCAAGGGAAGCACTTAGAGACGAAATACTTCCTTTACCCTCTCTTTTTATTCTTTAGAATCTTTTTTCGTAAAAGCAAACCCAAGAAAAGTTTTTTAATAACAAAAAACACACTTCTTTTTCACAAGAAGCTCTAAATTGCCCCATACCCATTCACAATACAAGTTTGCACTTTCAAAGAAAAAAATTTCGCTTCCCAAGATTCAAATATTTAAAAAGCTTTCTACTTTCTCACTGGTTCTACAGTGTATGAGTACTGGCTGCTCTTTCGGGGGATTTGGGGCATCCAACTTGCTAAAAAAGAATAATAAATTTACAATTGTTGTGTATTTTTGTTTAGAAATTTATTTTAAATTAGTTTAGTATAAATTTAAAAAAATTTGGGACGGGAAGCTTTTTCCCAAAAAAAAAAAAACAAAAAATTTGGTATTGGTAAAAAAAATTCCACATGTGATTCGGGTGGAAGCACCCTGTAGGGGCCCAAAGCAGAAAAAGTTAGAGTAGGAACTACGGCGGATTTTTCCTATGAATATCTTATCAGTAAACGCTGGAAATTTTTCCTAGCACCCAAAATTTTTATTATTAGCTTACTAAAATTTCTAATTTAAAATACATTATGCATTAATTGTGTTACAAAATTTTGCTTTTTTGTGTGTGTTTTAAAATATACTGGTTTGCGCAGTATCGCCTGTTCTCAAATTGCTCACCACACTCAAATTCTCTTTTTTAGTTGTCGCTTGGACTGATCGATTTAATTTTGAAGTGAGTTTTAACCTCTGCTTTTAATAAAATGTTAATATCTATGCCAAAAGTAATTTGGGTCCGATATTGAGTTTAATTTACTTTTTACCAAAATTAATATGACTTGTCCAATTTTTATATCAGTACAGTGAATCGGTGCTCAACTATACACCTTTGATTAATTTTTTTAATGAAGTGGGAATATTTATATTCTATAACAAAAACCCTTTTGTTACAAAAACCCTCAACATTTAAAGGTCTAAATATTGATTTTATAGTTACAAATAGATTACCAATATATTGAAATGTTTTCAAAACTACTGTTTCTATGGTCGATGGGTTTGATATACAGTACTGTGAATTGAATAAGTACGAAATTTAAAATAAACGCCCAACAAATCGATTAAAACTACTCAATAAATAGATTATGATCTTAGTAACCCGATCTTTTCAAAAATCAAGCGTCTAAATTGGTAAATATTTTCTATAAATAGACATGTTCATTGAATTTACTAATACTGCTTGTATGAATAAATTTTTTCTACAAACACAATAACCTTTTAATAGTGTTTTCATTGACTTAATTATTTGCACCCTTTGATACACTTTTTTGTATTGCAAATTATCTGAATTACAGCATCATATAAATCTCCAGCGGTATTAATTTTGGGTAGTTGCTTGTTTAGTGGCAAAGGTTTACATATTCACTGGCAAATGTGTGTTGTAGAAGGTTCGTAGCGTGAAGTTTACCGGTAAATAATCCACATTTGTACCGAGTAATCTGTCGAGTAAAACACGGTGCATTCACGGGACAGTTTTGACATTCGATTAGAAAATGAGCAGTAATGGTGAGCGTTGTTGTTGTTGGGCTTGCTGAAAATGTTTTTATTGCTTTGTGTGCATTAAATAAAATTCTTACTATTTTCAGCGTATATTTTAAATTTAGTATTCTCTAGCGTAAACATTAGACAGCTTGATTATGTTTTAGACACAAGTCTTAAGTAAATTATTAATTATACAGTTCAATAAACTATATTTAGTGTTTAACACACCCCCCATAAAACAGGGGGGGGTCTTAAGATTTTGTTGTGTTCATATACTCAAACTACTTACTTGGTGAAATTTAATCTAAAAAGTGTTATATGCAGATTAGAACTTTTAACCTAGATTAGGTTTATCTCTAATACGAATAGAGATATTATATTACTGTTATAGAAACTGACGGAAACTAATAGCAAATGCGAAATAGAAACGAGATAAACGCTGTTTAATTGTACTAAGAAAGAGAATCGATACCAGTGTAGTGAACTTTATTTCAGGCAAGAGCAGTTATGCCGCAACAGTTGAAATCATCCTCATTGTTTCATGAAGTGTAAATATATAGCCAACGATTCTCAATGCACTACGACCTCTCCCTACTATTTCATGTGAGGATTTATCAAGGAATGAAATAAATAAAAACGTAAAAATCCAGGACTATCAGCTTAAAAAATCTTTATTTCTCTACGATAATTTTCATTACTTAATACAATTTTGTACAATTTTAATAAATATATATAGTTGTATTCAAAAAATTAAAATTAAGGAAATAGTTTGTATATTTGATAGGAATATTTGGAATTTGTAACACGTTAAACTTTTTTAATCTGTTTTAATTAATTTCAGGAAATGTAAACGCTGCAACATTATTTGTAGGAACATGTTTCATTAAAACACAATGGTAAAATGAACGGAATCGACGGTTCTTCAAATCTGCCGACAAGTAATAAAGAGACATTTGGTATTATAAAACCTAACAACGCACTTGCTTTGGAATGTTTTTTGTTCGTTTAGTGGTTGTATTCGATGATATGTAATTTCTGTTACAAGTTAAATTTATAAATGGTTAAAGTTAAAATACATTGTTTGATGGTATCATATATCAAGAAGAACAATTTCAATTTATACAGAATATATATTAATATGAATAAAAATAATTCACAGCTTTATGATTAAAATACAAATTATAGATTCCTAAAAATACCAAAAACTCTATGAATATTACGTGTAAGAACAAAGAAAGGTAACAGTTTCTTGTAGAAAAGTGCCTGCTGAATGTGTAAATGTGTTTTTCAACACTTTTGATTTATTTTATTGCAGTTGTATTATCTGAAAATTTATGCATTGCATTAGATTTTTTATAGCAGGGTTTCTAGGAAAAAGAAGAAAAAATTAATTTAAAGGATATTATCTTTAATTTTTAAAGATACCTCTGTCAATGAACGTATGTATATGTATTATTATTGGTATCTACGTCGTTTTAACGTTAAACTTTACTCGGAATGTATTACAAAAAATACAAATAGTCAGGGTACATTTTGGTTTAAAATAGTATAGGACACTAGAAATGACAGTTCACGGCAGAGAAGAATCTACAATGATGATGTTTAATGTCTGTCCAGGCATTCCATATAAGCGTCCGGACGGGCCGACAGGTTTCATGTATTGTAACTAAGTATTTCCACTTATGAAAGATTATAAAAAATTTTGGTTCGGTGTTTTCGAAACTTTAAGTATTGACTGCGTTTTCAGTTTTAATGTATAATGGACTTGCGAGTTACCGTGTTCGTAATGCATAAAAACTAAGTAGTGTGATTGATAAAATAAAAAAAAAAAACATAAAGTAATAATCATATTACATGTTTAAAGTTTACTTTCCGTGTGGCCTGAAATTTAGGATAAAGAAATTTGAATA
The DNA here is from genome assembly GCF_021130785.1 of Homalodisca vitripennis. Lineage (NCBI taxonomy): Eukaryota > Metazoa > Arthropoda > Insecta > Hemiptera > Cicadellidae > Homalodisca > Homalodisca vitripennis. The sequence goes on from NW_025776345.1 coordinate 15,312, forward strand.
ATTTTTAGGGTTTTTTAACAAATAATATTGACCAACGAAATACTTTTTAAGTTTGTATTTACTTTAAATAAAATGTGCCAGTTTTTAATGTCTAATCCTAGTGGGGGGGATTATTATATAAAGTATCTTTGTGTCCACCATTTTTGCAATTTATAGAATGTGTGATTTCTTGTTTTTTAGAGTTGAGTCATTGTGGCACAATCCTTTGAAAACTTATATACATATAGTTTCAAAAGGATTGTGACCACAATGAAATCAACTCTAATAAATGAATCACACATTTATAAATTTGAAATTGGTGTACACAAAGATATCTTTATATTAATAATACACTAGGATTCTAGAAATTTAAAAAAATGTACCCCCCCCCCCCCCCACCCCCATTCCACAGAGTGCCAAAACTTTAATTAATTCAAACAAGATTATTAAGTACCAACATACTAACTAATCACACACGCACGCTACAGATTATCCGGGTGTATACTAGAACGGATATTGAGGTGATGTCCAGGGTTACAGAATGCTTTGAAGGCACAACATCTCAGAGTAGAGTAAAACACCACAAACCTGGAGACAGCGGGACCAAGTACGGAGTAATCTGGAGGTAGAAAACCAGTCATTAAATAAGTCCTGAAGGACGGAAAGATATATTAAAGGAAAGATCCAAAAATCTGAGATATTGGTGAAACTTAAGACTAACATGCAAATGAACTAGACAGTTATAAGAAGAAGCATATAATCCAAAAGCGATATAACATTTAGAAATAGATTTTCCTTACTTTTTGAAAAAATACATAAAATACCTAGCATATTTTTAATTCTTTAATGTTGTCATTCTAAAATCTATTCTTTAGCCCAGTAGTTAATCCAATACTAATTTGCCAAATAACTAATAAAACACCAACGAAATTGAGACAACTGATACTTATTAGGTTGTTAAAAAAAATTTGAAAAAGATAAAGCATCATGACATAAGGATTTTTTATCTGCCAAAGTTGTTAATTTATTATAAAAGGGGCAGAGAGTATTTATTTTGAAAATGGTGCAGTATAGAGCTATTTTAAGATATCAACTTCTGGAAAAAACATAAATAATATTATAACACGACTTCATGATCACCTCAAATAATAAATTTACGTCTCCATAATTAATTGAAAAATATTTAATATGTGTTTATCTCCGACTCTATTAATTTAATGAATATTTTATTGCAAGTTAAAAATTTTCCGTTGAAGATTTTAAGTTCTTAAAAAAAATTTTAACTCCAGTTGCTGATATAACTATACATACATTGTTGTTCTGTAGTTATTTAAATTGATATTAGTCCTTAAGAATGGGTTTCCACGTTGATAAAGAACATTATTTGAAACTTTATTGCTAGGTGAACTTAGTCTGGTAAACGAGAAACAAGGTGACCTACAAATAAAATTAAATTGCTGGACGTCAACGAATAAAAAGAGGACAGTAAAGATATCCATCTGTCCTCTTTTCTCACAAATTGTTTCTTTACAAAATTTTACTTGTCTACTCAATTACTATCCCATTTGTTGGTCAAAGTCTTTTTATATCGAGTCACAAGAGAACCGCTTACATATATTGTTATTGCGTTTAAGATGTACTGTAAAGTCTGGCCAACTTTGCTATAGGCAGGTCTTCGTTCGGTAATCATTTGTTTCTATTTTTTCCATACACTCATAAAGTACATAATAACTGGCTTATGAGCAAAATGCCGAAGTAATATTTTACTTCAACCAATTAATGTCACCAATTGAATTGGTGTTAATAGAAGGATAGAAAATGCTTAATATAAAAATAATTTCTGAAAGTTTAATATAATTTAAAACAATGTTTTCTTTCAATATATTAAAACCGACAGAGATGACTTAAAAAGTAGAAAACAAAAATGTTTCTTTCCTAACCGCCTTTAATTTGAAAACGGTAACAGAAAATTATTTGCTATTTACAAATTTTAACTAAAAAAAATACATTTGTTTTTATAAAAACATGAAATAAAAAATGTTTAAGCTAGGTCATTAATATTTCTCTACGAGTATAAAATAGTTGCATTAAATGTATGTGTTTAAACGGTTTTTATATATTTTTGGCACTCTGTGGAAATGGTGAACATAATTTATTAAAACACTTGTGCTAAAAATTATTGGTTGGAGACTTAAAAGCCTGAAAAAAGTATTACAACCCATATTTACAATTTGAAAATTTTCCAAAACTGACCACTATCTTTCCACCAGTGTCATTTAAGGGCATGTAATACTAATTGACCTCAGTTATTTTCTGGTATAAAATGTAAGCAGTTTAAACTAAGTTCATTTGGGCGATATAAGTAGTTTACGAGATCTTATACGCTTTGTTTTATATATATATATATATATATATATATATATATATATATATATATATAATATATATAGACGTCCACTTATATTATTTTTCATAGTTTTAGTGATTTTATACTTTTCGTGACTAACCATTTAGGTTTTTCCTTTATTAAATTTTAAACAGCCAATAACAGGAATTGCATTTTTTATGAGAGCTATCGAGGAGAAAGAGTTTCATAATTTCGTTTCTTTAATGGTTGATGTAAATAATATTGAATACTTTTTTATGACAAAAATTATAAAAACTTTGGTAATGCGTCATTTGTTAGGTTTTTTGCATCGGAATGAGATGCTTAAACTTGATAACATATATTATCTAGAGAATGTTGTTTTTGTTAATCTCGCATTTTAGAAAGTGTTTAATAATGAAGTCACGTATAAAACCTTTAACAGAAGCATAATAAAATCATTGTAGCTGTAAAAAAACGGTAGTTTCCCAAATATATAATATACTGCTTATATATTATATACTGCAAATATATAAAATTATTAAAAAAAGGTGTTGTAGAATAATATCTTAAAATAATATCAGGTTTCTTTTCTTGTAGTTATTTATCGATATTATACTGAAAAAACAAACATGAGATATCAGAGCCACACAGTTTAGAGAGATGCCCAATGGATAAATACTTTTGTACAAAGTAATTTTGCCATTGCATTCTGTTCATTAACACCAACTTTTTTAGTAAGAATATGTCTGTGGATGCATGACTTCACGTAAACGAGTATAAATAAGAGATTAAAATTATCCATAACGAGTGAATAGTGGTCAAGACCAAGTGACTATTATTTAACTTTTATCTTAGCTTAATAATTTAATATAACAGATAAATAATTTGTTCTATTCAAGCTATTCAAGCCAAATCAGCATTTCGTCATTTCTATTGATCGTATGGAAATTATAAATAAATAGCTCAATACATACCAATTATAAACAATTCATAGCAATTATACTCATGCAGGTGTCATGCAGCCTCGTGGTGCAGGTGGCTTAGCTAACTACGTTCGAACTCTCTTGTACATTCTCCAGAGGCTAGCCACAATTAATAAGTCTTCCACGCTTCATTGCAGCATCTGATGTAAACATAGTTGAACTGTAACTTGCAAAAATGACAATGTTACCATTTTATACTGTAAAATAATAAAGACCTAACTAAAGACGTAACTACTGCAAGCTACAGACTAAAACAATGGCCCTGAAAGAATGATTATAATAGAAACACTGAATTAATAATTGTTTAACAGACACAGAATATTATAAAAATATTCTTAGGAGTATTAAGGGGTTACTTATCTCCTTAAATCGCCCACGTTAAATTTATGCAACGTTGATATCCTTTGTCAGAAACTAATACACATAGAAGTTTTAAATCATGCTTTATACTAAAAGTAAGTCTAATCTACTCGTTCAAAGGTTTGTCTATCCAATTTTTTATATTTTATTCAAAAACATATTTTATATCTAGAAAGATAACATTTAGAAATATTATTTTGTTGCACTAAAATCGTCGAAAACTGTATTTAAAATCAGCAGAATATTTCTAAAATTCCACAATGTTCTTCAAATGCATCTTCAAGATGTACACGTCCAAACAAATCCAGTGCTACGCAAGACTATAAAACGAACTACACAGCGATCAGTATATTAATAGTACAGCACGGTGAGATGTTCAGCGTCCACGTCCTATTTGCTAGAATAAGCTTACACCCAATTTATGGACGATCAGGGTTGATATTTGTTTTATTGCTGATGATAGCTGTTAAGGATTACGTTTTGCTATTTTCAACTAGTAAATACGTATTTTTAACTATCACCTTTTACTACTTCTATTAAAATTGTTGTTTTTTTGGTATATTTTGGTATTTCCTAATATTTATTCCTATTGTTACATTAGCTATCTTTAGAAGCTTTGTTATGTATTATCATTACATCACTGTTGATGTTATTGTTACTGTTCCTGGCAGCCATATAGTTAATACCATATTCTTTTAGGTTGTTAGTTTTATTCTACACTTTATTTTTTGTTAACAAAAAATGGAAAAGAGTCCACTTCCAGGAAAAAAACAAGAACAAGTGCTATAGGAACGTGTAAGTATTCAAAAAAAAAGTATTATGATCTTTATCAATAACTTAAGTATTTTGAGATTAGGATTTTCAAAACAGCATTGGTTCTAATAAACCAATTCAACTAAGTATTAAATGACCCAAAAAAAGGTAACGAAATATTTATCGAGCAGACTGTAACTATAAGATTAATAATCAGCTGACCATTATATTCAATTCTAACGATCTATCCAACTAAGTAGCTTCATCACATGTACTGGTAACTTGCTGTAAATGCCATATTCATAGTATACTTAGTTTGATTAGAAATATTTTACCTGGTAGTATTCTTGTTGAAGTTCTGAATACCAATTGTAAATTTATCAAATTAAAGGTAGAATTTAGTTTTTTCCCTTTAACTTACAATGTTTTAACTCAAGGTTAATAGAAACTTGCTTTAGACCTGCAAAAATGTAAGCACCGTTTTAAATCTCTCTTATATTTATATCAACTTCTTTCACACAGATCGGTAGACTTCAGAAATGACCTGATGAGTTCTTAATAACGACACAACTTTTGTGGGTACGACTCTATGCTTTGCAGATATATTGATATGATTTAAAAACGTTGTTAATTTCAGTTTTTCAATATATTGTAATGGTATCTGTAAATTTAAAAAGTGTATTTCAAACGTTAATATAATTGTATTAACATTTTTACAGGCGCGATAAATATATTATGGTCATAAGTTTATTTTGGTCGAGGCGTAACACAACCGTATTATGAGTTACCTAGTAAGATATATATTTGAGAAGTAGTTTTTTCATTTCCTTCACCATGATTTCTTTGGTTCTAGCCTTGTTAATAAACAATTTACTACTTTTATTAGAAGTTAAGTTGTAATAAATCTTGAATTTAACATTTGGTATATCATTCCGCGAAACAGTGGAGAAACAGATATAACCACGTCAGAGCTTCGAGTGTATGTTTGAATAAGAATCAAATACAACATTGACAAACCTGCTAACTATCCTGCATCCTGCAGGATCAGCCAAACTGTACATCCTCATGTGTAACCACTACTGTTAATTAACAACCACATACCGCAAACACAGCGATGGTGTTCTCTCCTGATCCACTCTATTGATCTGTATCAATGTGTAACGCAAAATTAATGGCCGATTATAGAACATAACTGAAAACGCTCTGGGAAAATAAATAATAAAAGTGAATATATTAATTAATGTATAGTAAATAATTGTGCTTGGTTGATAGCAATGAGCATAATAGAAATGAGATATGCAGTATCCCTTATAAGATGTAGATTTGTAGTTTGTGTTTTAACAAATTTGAAAATAAATACTAAAGATGAAGATTGTTTATAAGAAATGTCTCTAAGGAATATAGAAGGCTAAGTATGATTGTAGTTGTTTCTGTTTATATGTACCATTTCTTAATACTGTGGAAACATTTTGAAATATTGGATTTTACAATAATTTGGAACATAAATTAAAGTACCTTTTTAACAAAGTGTGCTATGAATATTACTTAAAATAATTTAGAATGTTCTGTAATATTTCAAAAATAATGTATGGCTCAAATAAATTGTACGCCACACAAAGTTATATGATTCGCATAACAAATGATCACACAGGCAGTAACAGACAGATATGTACTATCTTGGATACTATCCAACTAGTTTTATGGTAGCTTGACGTCACAAACAAAGGGACGAGTGCTTGCACCATGCTGGCTGTAGATACAACCTGATCGTTAGTTTACCATGATCTATATATTTCTTCTTTTACGTAAACCTAAACAGTGTTTTAAATTATACATATATATTGCTAAGACGTGGTTTACAATGCTTTGTATCGAAGATAAGTAGATTTCATACTTCAGTAATATGATCGATGACAAATAAAAATGTGTTATACTTTATGGAAGAATGAGCACTAAGAGATATTTAAATAATATTTTCAATCACCTTTTTCAAAGTTAAAATTATGCAAATTGCTACTAAGTTCGAGGTTATGCTGGCTAATATATTCTTTCAATTTCAATGCTTTCTTCAGAAGATACATATTAAAGGAACAAAATAAAGAGAATTTTCGTTAAGCACATGGTTTCTTCAATCGGAAACGGGAGATAGTAATTGTATATGTATATTTTTTTATTCACTTATGCGATATTTTTACTTTGAACGAAACCTAATATGTTCTCCCCTCCAGGTAGCATAGTTATAAAGACAAGAAAATTTAAACTAAATGATATTATGATAAAAAAAAACATTTATATTATAATAGTATACAAAGATAATTTAAATTCGCACTTAGTATTATCGTTTTCAGATGCTGTTGTACAACAACTTTTAACGAACAACGAGATTAATTATAAACACCTGCTGAGTTCTTAACATAAAAAAACAGCTAACAACGGCTGTGAGCTACCAGAGTCCGGATAGTCAGGAGGCTGACAATTTCTAAAGACTGATATTTCTCACGAGTCGAGAACTTACAATGGCTGGAAGCTGCCAGAATACAAAAGCTCTTAGAGGCGAGTGTTACCGAAAGCTAAGTGCTTCTAAAAGTGTAGTGGGAAGTAAGCTGCTACAGGTCGGCAAGCCTCTAGAGACTCAGATTTTTATTTTAAATAAATAAAATGATTATTTAATATTACATTTCAATGTACCAGTGTTATGAACCTAAAACATAATCTTGCACCCACTGAACTACAATTTATTAGAGTACCTTAGTTTCTATCTGCTCTTAAACTCTGAGAGCTTCAGACTATGTAGCAGCCCCCAGCTTCTAGTAGCTACTGTCCTATGGGATCTCTTAATAAATACAACTGAATAAGCAAACTAATAGAATATTTATTATTCTGCTAAGATGAGTTTTCTTTTAGCTAAAAGTGTAGACACAGAACATCACTGTAATTGTTTTTAAATCTTATTCTGAGCTAAACTCACAAACTTATAGGTTTGTGTACAGTTTTTACAAACAGATTTTTATGTATTAATTATAAAATAACTGTAATAATTGAAGCATGGATATATTAAATAGATGTGAATGATTTGAATAAATTATAAAATTTATTCCGGCTCGAGTCGTCCTGTTACAAAAATATAAGGAAGTAGTATTGATTAGTTGGCAGCATCTGCCTTTCCATAACCAGATGAATCAATTGCTAACAAATAATTTTTATATGTAATTTTTCAAACTAGTGTCCATTTTATTATTATTTTGGATTTAATACATTCTTCATTTAATCCCATATTCTAAAAAACAATCGAACTTTTGTGTTGTTGTCAAAATAAACTGCTGTATCATGTCGGTCGTCGGACACATCAACTAGAGTGTAGTCCAAATGTCAGGGGAGTTCACAAAGCAGAATTAACTTATTTTTATGTTTTCAAATTTTATTTTGCATAAAAATAAAAAACTAAAAACTAAAATAGTGATTCATTAAATTAAAAAGAAGTAAAATATAATTTTCAACCCCTAACTTCCTATATCAGTTCATGAATTTAAAGTATATCTGTGTTTTATCAATCCAGGCACAATTAAAGTATGACAGATGGTGAAGTCATTTAACCTTAATTAGCTAAATAATATATCGTAAGTATTTAAATGAACGTATGTAAGAGATTTATACTAAACTATGACACGATTACAGGAACTAGATAATAGTAAAAAAGCGCTTAATAATACTCACGCCCGATTGATGGCTTATGGCATTTTTTCTATGGTATGTTCATGATGAAATGTTGTCATTATGTATTCTAACTTAAACAAACTACCGCTCTGTTATTTCGTTATTATGGACTAAGTATAACTAACTGGTACTGATTACATTACTCGTGTATTCATTGTTTACCAATCTTAAAAAAACTTATAAATACAATGTATGACATCTTTAATTAGTTTTTTAAACTAATACTTTACTTCACATCCATTTAATTCATTTCACAAAAATTTAAGGATCTGAGCAATTAATAAATTTATATTAATTTTTATAAAAAATTGGTAAACAAAGATTCAAGCAAACCATTCCAAATTCAAGCTTTATTATTATTCGTACGATTTTTAAACGTAAAGTATTGATTAACACGTTGATGGAGATATGTAACATTAATCAAATATCCAATAGAAATCAACTAGATACTTATCTCCTATTTGAAAAGTTAGCTTCTCTGAGTCTAATAGTAAGTAAATAATTTATTGACGGTATCAATGTCAGTTTCTCATGTGGTTTGGCGCTGCAAAGAAATGCTTCCTAGCTAAACTATATATATATATATATATATATATATATATATATATATATACTCCGATCCCTCTCAGAAATAATGAAACTTATTATTCTACAACAACAATTAATTGTAAACAGTTTTGGGTTAGTTAAGTTAAAATCAAAAAGCTCATCAGTTTATTTTTTACATTAACCTAAGTTGCAAACTCAAGCCATATTTGAACGGCTGTCATTTTTGACTCGGTTATCCGTTTTAGGTCGGGTTTGCGGCTCTGTACTCTATTAATAAAGACCTTTTATTTCATATGCATATCAACCTATGCTTACATTTAAGATTTTCTTCTGACTCCTGTCGGGCCGCCCCCCTGAAGAAGTAGCGGATCACTGAATATGTGATAAAATAGATTTTTATGTTCAGTAACTTTGTGTAAGGTTTTGTAGCTCTATTTTCAATATTTTGAAAAATATTTAACCAACCCGGGACTTTTTGGACACCCTGTATATGAATATATATATCTAATATACTATACAGCCGCATGTGAAACTGACTGACTGACTGATATATGTATACAAATTCTAACCTACTTCTAGAAGTGCTAGAAACTTGAAATTTTGCACGCAAGTACCTTTTGCCGTATAACCAACAGGAAAAGTCTGAAAACCGGGAATTTTTCATTTTAAACCCCTCAAAAAAATTCGCAAAAAAACGCGCATTTTTTACCCTTGCACAGGCATTTTTTGTAAGCCCGATAGCGGGCGAACCGTTGGAGCTAGCTCGGATCTGACGAAAAATCGTTAGTCAGGAATAAAGTGATCTACAAAAAAGGTCCAGTGACATTTTGCTCTATCTTCCATGGTTAAGCGGCAAAACGTACGAATATTTGACATTCCAGAGATTTTTTCGCTAAAAATAATGTTTCGAGCCCGATAGCGGCCGAACCGTTGGTCGTAGCTCAAATCTGATTGACCCATCAAATTAGCAAATTCCGCGATCTACAGAAAAGGTCTAGTGACTTTTTGCCATATCTCCCATTCGTTTGGCCGAAAAACGTGATTATGTGCAATTTTTTTTGTAAATGTTGTGTGAAAGTTTCGTTTTTGGGATCGATAGCGGCGAAACCATTGGTCGGAGGTCAAAATAAAACAAAGGTTAGATTTAGGGAATAATGTGATCTACAAAAAAGGTCAAGTTACTTTTTACTCTATCTCCATTAGTTTGGCCGCAAAACGCGATTAAGTGAAAATATTTGGCAATTTTCGCCTAAAATTTACATTCCGGGCTTGATAGCGGCTAAGCGGTTGGTCGTAGCTCAAAAAAATTTCAATGGGACTTAGGAAAGAGCGCGATCTACAAAAAATGTTCAATAACATTTTGCCCTATCCTCAATGGTTTGGCCGGAAAAACGCGTTTAAACGCATTACTTTTTTCCGTTAAATTTGTGATTCTGGGCTACATTGCAGTCAGCAGTTTGTTTAGCACAAAATTAAAAATGTGATTTCAATACAAAATAAGGCGATCTACAAAAAAGATTAAGTGATTATTTTACTCTATCTTCATTGGTTTAGCCGTAAAACGTGATTATGATGAAAATTGTACTTAAAAACTTACCTTCCTGACTCGATAGTGACGGAACCGTTGGTTCTAGCTTAAAACTAAAAACTGTTTTGTTTAGTAAATGAAGCGATCTACAAAAAAGGTTTAGTAGCTTTTTGGTCTATCTTTATTTTTTTGGCTAATAAATGCTAATATTATGTAATTTTGACATGATAATTTTGTTTCTGGAGTGTATAGCGGTCGAACCTTCAGTCTTAGATTAAATATGAAAGTTTCCAATAATATAAAATGACAAGGTGTACAAAAAAGGTCTAGTAGCTTTTTTGTCGTATATCCTTTCGCAAGCCCGAAAATCGCCTGAAATAGTAAAATATTTGTTGTGAATTGGCAATTTTTGGAGATTTTAATTTATATGCGACTAATATTTGTGTAATTCATTCCAGATTCCGATTGCACTTGCTTTGCTAGGTTACCGAGTGAATACAACCCCAGATTTGAAATTGGCTAAGAGTTAATTAATTTAATGAAATAGTGATTCCTTATCAACACTGTGGTATGGAATGATAATTTCCTAAATAATTGTAACCTCTGATCAACGGTTTTTTATAAAAATTACTGTACACATATTTTTGTAGCACAGACACACATTTCCCAGAAAAGTACAACGCGTTCTTATAACCCCCTATAGCATAACTCCCTCCCACGAATTTCCTGGTAGATGAATTCCTGATTAAATTAGACCCCCAGATCAAACCTAATAATCTGATAAGTTAAAGTTTGATTAAAATTAAACACTCCATTTTCCACTTCCTCGCAAATCTAATCACGCACTGTAGTTTTCACAAAAATCATCATATCTCATAATATTCCTAAAACATCATCACTTAATTTAGTACGAAATCCATTGATTATTTTATACATCACTCATAAATTGCCTGAGCGTAAGCAAAGCACCCGCACATTCTCGAGAACGGATACAACTGTAAACATAAAACTAGGAAACCTCACGTCCGAATTTAACCAATCACCAAATCGCTCTTATCCCCTAATTTAGCCAACACCCAAAAGGGGGCCTGGGGGCGTAGCCCCCAGCGAGCCGAAGGCGAGTATATATATATATATATATATATATATATATATATATATATATATATATATATATATATATATATATATATATATATATATACAGTTTTATACTATATATATATATAGTTTATATACATTATATTATATATATATATACATTCTTACTCTAGTACTGTAATTTTTTCAATACTTGTAATTTTATTTAAACCAGTAATATAATTATAATGTTGAAATACGTTTAAAAAAAATATTTACTAAACGTTGCCTTTAATCTTCCGGTTGAAACTGTATATATATGTGGTCACTTTAATTACATTTTCTCGATTTAATTGTATAAAATACGATAGTTTTTCTGTGTTTTGTACATTTAAGTGACAAAATTGTTGAATAAATTAATTTAACAATATTAAACTTATTATCTAAATGAAACTAAAATCTGCATCTTTTAAAATTTTTTGATATCGATTTGGTACATAACTAAAAACCGATATAGGATAGGTACAAAACTTATGAAACGAAACAAAATATTTTAGAAATTACGAAAAGGATTTATTCCTTTTTTATTCCTGCTAAATTTTATATTTAGCAGAAATAAAAATCTTAGATTAAAATCTTAAAGAAATCATTCGATAGACATAATTCCATCATATTATCTTTCAACATGGAAGAGAAAATTATTGAATTGCACATGTATACATCATAATATTAAAAGATATTATGTGATATTTATGTGCTAATAGTTATGAGTTTTTAAAAAGTAATTATGATATAAAAACTGAAATCTTTTTACCCCTTCGTTAAAGTAGTTAAAACTACTTAATAATAAACAAAAATTCTTTTAAATGGTATCTTCACTTTAAACGAGATATCTCTATAATGCTACGATAAAAAATACGACATAAAAGGCATGATTTTCAATGTCGTTGCTATAGGAAAAAATCAAGTTCGTTGCTATAGGTCTATTAAAGTCAATTCTTAATAAAATTCCGGAATATATATATATATATATATATTTTTTTTTTTCAGTAAACATTGAATCACAAAAAGTACTTGCTCCGCCGGGACTCTCACTTGCCTGGTGAATGTGCTACCATTACACCACAGAGCCCTCACATTTTAAGATTCAATTATTTTGTATTTGGCCGTATCTGTCACATGCGTTGAAATAAGCAAACTAACATATATATATACATTCCAAATATCCCTAACCTTCCATCATTTAAGAATCCTCCGATATAAATATAAAAATACTGTTTTGAGTATATTTTTATACAAACAGTTCTGAGTTTTGTATAAAAATACATTAGAACTGTTTGGGAGAAGATAAGTACATCATTCCTGGAGCTTTTGCAATAGGTGTCACACATTTATCATACTACTGTCCAGGGACAGTGAGGAAATCTAAGCAGTACTCGAGAAATATAAACCTTAATTCCTGAGTGAGGTATTTATATAAAATAAACGCTTAAAATTTATTTCCGAATTAAACATTATTAAACTGTTTTAGCAAAACTGAGCCATGGAATATTTTCTTGCGCTCTGAGACAACACGAAAGTGGAAACTTGAATACTTGGGGCTATTATATTGTGTTAGGGCTCTATGATCAAGACTTGACTACTTAGACCACTGTGATTCGTCTCTGGGGCAGCAGGGTTGCGGAAAGAGAATTAACTCCTCTAACAGGAGATTCACACTTCTTAATATCAAATAAAATTTTAACTGTGCATTTGTTTACTAAAAATGTATTTATTTACAGTTATAAGATCATGCATTGTTTTATTTGGAAGCATGCTCTTGGAAACATACTGTCACTTTCGTTACAAAAGTTGAAAGTCGAAGCAACTTATCCAATAAAGAAACCGCCGCGCACTATCTTCTAATACTTTCCTCTCGGTCGTTTGTCTTGTTCAACCCATATATTTGCTCTAGTCCCTAATACAATTATTGTGGCAATATATTTCTCTTCGAGGTAACCACAACTGGCAAATTTTATATTACTTCTTTCGTAACTTTTGCTGTTCACGGACAATATGAAAGTAGATTTTGCTTTAATCTGGACTAGATTCTCCTTGATAAAAACAACGCAAAAAATACTTAAAAACTTTTAAATTCATATTTTAATTTTTCAATTATAAACAAAAATTCAATTCCTTTTCAATGAAACCTAGCAACCGTAACAGTAACGAAGTTTGCTTCCAGGAGGATGGAGCATCGTCACACTAGCCTGGAGCGATGGAGCCTTCATGTCCGTGAGTATTTAAATAATATTTTTTCCAAATTGCTGGCTAGCCAAAAGAGGAAGTGTATAGTTTCCACCAAGATCGCCAGATCTATCTCCAATTGAATACTTTGTGTGGGGTCACATAAAAAAACAACGTCTATAAAACGAAACCCCAGTGACCGTGGAGAAAGAATAATAGTGGAAATTTTAAAATGCCGCCTAAATCCACACAGCGTGCCGTTTCAAGTTTCTACAAGAGGCTTGGACATTGTCAAACTGGCCTTGGGCATTAGTTTTAACATCTGATAAAACAACAGGGGTTAGTAAGTTCTAGCCATTTTATTGTAAACGTAATCTTAATTAATAATGCGATGGTAACTTTACATTTACAATTTTAAACTGTACACCGAAAAGCCCATTTTGCGGAATTGATTCGCTTTTGTTTCCTAGAGGGGTGTCCTAAGTCCATTGTCCATTGAAAGTTGGGCAGAATCTGTGCATGTATTTACAAGAATTAATTTCAAACACCTTCCATGTTGTACTGGCTTAAGATGGAAAGCTCTGATTTCCACTTGTCTTATTCTTTTATCAAGACCGTTTACGTAATGGGTCTGAATGGGGCTAAAATGTTTGAGTCGCTTCCCCTCCCCATATCCCGTTTGGAAATGGCCAAAGTTTTAACAGTGACTAAAACGTTAATTTCTATTCCTTAGAAAGGAGTCCTGAGTTCCATCCCTCCATCTTTATTCATCAAAAACGAAATAAACTCCGTACTTTACCCGGTGGAACAAGAACTTTTTGTTATTCAGTGTTTATTTAAATAATTTATATATAAACACACAAAGTCATGTGTATGCGTGTTTGCACAACAAGTGTAATTAAAATGTAAGTACGTTAATTCATTGTGTTATATGTAAAAATTTTTGTTCTCAATTTTAAAATATGCTATAGTATGGTAGGTAATAAATTACAATATGTCACTAACAGTCATGTTTAGACTGCTGTCAGAAATTCACTGAGTAGATGATCCGAACAAAATGTGTAGTGAAGTATGTGTCAGGTTTACCAACCATACAATAATAATAGAATAAAATCACTTAAACAAACATGCAAAAACTGTTCTTAGGAATTATTTTAATAAACCCACAATGAAGAAATAAAAATGTATATATATATATTATATATATATATATATATATATATATATTATATATATATATATATATATAATAAGATCTAATGGCTAATAAGAAATGTCTATTGCAAACCCACTTCATTAATTAACAGTTTGGGAAATATTTTAATATTTATCCTACTTAAGAAGTTTCTACAGCTGAGCTCTTAAGCGACTGAAACAGTGTTTACAAAGTTTAATAATTTGTTCAGTTTCCATTATTAAATTACAAGAGAATTGGATTTACAGTGCAAGTTTGTTTTAATAAAGTTAGAAAGTAAACTCACCTGTCCGTTCTCTGGGTAGTTTCCTATTAGAGTTAGACACGATCTTTGTAAGTCCTTTTCATTGTAACTACACGTAAGTAAAGAAACGCAATCAAACGTAAACTCAGCTACTTTATCATACAAACTAATATCTTTGTTTGTTGTCAACACATGACTGTTGTGTCCACATTTCAAGTTTCCTAACTCTATTGTTTTGTTGTACCATATTTTCATTTTTATTAAAGTGTAAATACATGGTTTTAAATACAAAAATCAGTTGACTTGTCAAGGCTTTTGTTTTATTATGTTATCAGTTCTAATTATCAACAAATGGTATACTACTTTTCATACTAATAATGCAATACGTGTTGTATTATCCAGTAATGTATACAGTGTTTAGTTATTTATTTAAGTCAAATGGAATTACAAAAACAACCTTTACAAAAACTTCAATGAAACATATTTTGATTTAAAATGAAGTAATTACAGGTTCAACTTCTCAATTAAAATCCACTAATCTCAGTGATTCATACTTTCGTAAATTCTAGGCTTGACATAATTTCTGTAATTAACAATATTACATCATTGAGGATATAAATGATTTTACCCGCATCTTTAAATTAACTATAAAATTACGTACAACGCTAAGAATTAAAATCATAAAATTAACCGCTCATTTTCCAATAAAATTTATTGCAAATTATAAATCTCTCGTAATATTGCGTGTTAAAATAAATATAAAATTAGTTTATGCTCTGATACATCGGTTTTCGACCCGAAAAAACGTTTGATTTACATGTATCTTCGACTACTAATTGCGTTCTCTTAAATTCATAAATACATATCAGGTTTGTTAGTTATGTATCGATAAGAACTAGTCTTTATTTTAGTAAAGGTTACAGAATTTAGGAAGTTTAAATAAATATCAGGGCTCAAACAAAGTTGAAGCATCGCTGGTTTTACACGCTTCATAAATATTCATAGTTAGGATTACATCTTGTCAACATGTAACTTTGTTTTCAAATATCAGTGTTCATGCTCGTTACTTTCTATTTGAGTTTATGCCAAATGATGAATCAAAAAATCCCAAACAGTTAGAAATGATTCTCAGGTTTATTAATTATTTTGGTTTTTATTATTACTTATGACTTTTTTGTCTGATTAAATTGTTTCACAATACTATCGGCCAAAAGCTATTATGAACGTGATTTAAGTTATTACCAAAATATGTCACAAATTGGAACAAAATCTGTTTTAAACTCCCGAAAATAATTGATAATCACAGGAAGATTCAAATATCCTGATCCATTTGAAAATGATATACTTGTAACTTTAAAGAGCACTATTTTTGGAGTCTGAATTCGGAGAAAGAATCAGCGTTCATATGTATCTTATCAATGAAATATACTACTTTATGCACAATATTCAACAATATCCAACAGTTGCATTAATATTTGAACTATTATTGGCCAGAGTACAGATCATCCGTAGTAATTTTAGCAAAAGCAAAACTTATGTAGCGTAAATTTCGCCCGGTGATGGTAATAATAATAATTGCAACAAGTTTAAATCAAGAATTTTATTTCAGTGTGAACTGATAGAGGTAAGAGATTTATCTAAAACTGCCATTGGTTCTTATTTAAGGTTTAGCGAGAGAAGAAGTATTTCTGGTTCTAATGAATAATGTTTCGCGTGTCATTTAGTATAGTTTGCCCTATTGCCGCGGTTAACAATTATATGCATATTCGGTCTGAGAAGCCTACTTTACATACAGTGTTTACTTTCGGCTCTTATAATTTTCATCCCAAATAAGTTATTTCACAAAATACAACCTACATCAATATTTGTTTTGAATCAAATTAATATATTTTGGTAACAATAATAATTCGTTAAAAACTTTTATATCGCATAAACTATTATATATAATTAAGAATGCAATAAAGTACAAAAGACAACGTTATCTATTCCTTTCCTTAATTACACAAATTAATATTTAATTAATAAGGTAATTTTTAATATTCAATATTTCACAAGATTAGGTAGGTACATGCCTACCATCAAAAACTGTGTTGCCTTTTCCTTATTCTTGAGATATCCTTCGAAAAATGTAAATATCCAAAATTTCTCATTGAAATTTCGAAGGAACCCTTAGTGATAGAATAAAAGCATAAATAATAAATTTCAAAGTGTATAATTCCATAAGTATAGTGTGTAGTATATAGTTTATTCTCGCGATAACCACTCTCAAACAAAGGTTATTGTAACGCTCAGCCAAATTCCACAAAGAGCTATTCACCATCTTCGAATTTTATTTTTTATCTATACAAATAAAACGATTGAATGGATTATTGAAGGTCCCAAAAAACGTAACAAAGGCTTTACCGACCAATTTACTGATCATTACCCGTGCTGATACATCACATGTTAAAGTATCAAACAGGTTTCCTAATTTTTTAAATTTTTTTTCGTCTACAGCCATCTCTTTTTTCTCATAGCTAACCAAAGTAATTAAAAAAATTTGCTAACGCTCAAACAAATCCTATCGTCAAACTCGATGTTTTTAAATAAAATTCATATTAAGACTAAATTTTAAGTCTATGTGTCAATTTGTTCTCGATTTATCGTCCAGACGAATAGATATGCATACATTTATTTTAATACACTAATATCAACCATAATTTACACTAAAATCAGATAATTTAAAGGATTATATTAATAAATTTAGCTATGAGAAGTTAAACACTACAATTTTAACAAGTGTACCTTGTCACAGACCGAAAAGGAATTATGTGACCAAACACGTTTAGAAGCTGAAAAAATTTAATTTAAAACTCAGTAAAATACGAAAGACAGACGAAAGGAAGATGTTCATATTCTTGAGAGAAAAACTACGTGATCTCACAAGTCCCTCTCCTGAAGGTTTTATATAAAGCTTAAACAATTTTTGAATTGAAAATTATTGATTGATAAAACTTTATTTGACTTCTATAGTTTTAAGCGAGTGAAATAAAATCATGGATTCAATGCAACGGTAAGTTATTAGGATCGTCTGCTGTAACATATTAAGTAAAATCAATTAATGTAGATGTTAATAACTCCTTCTTGTACCGACAGTAAACTACACCCATAGGGGTGTTATCTCTGTCGATTGATACGACCGGTTCAGTAAAATTTTACTTTGGAAAAATAGCAGCTTTACGTATTGTTACATTATATAAATTGCATTTGTTACAGTTATGGTTATAAACGACCTACTAATACTGTTTGTTCACAGTTTAACCCACATAATCCCTGCACACCTTCTTCAAATGTAGAAGGTGGGAAACGGAGAGAAGGTAGCTGGAGGCAGCTATCGGGCGTGTTTCGCCGGACCCTTATAGAAGAGATGTTGTCCAGTCCCGAATCGAGGAGCGCTGTCGCTGCGTTCTGCAAGAGGGTGCTAAGGCAAAAAAGGAGAGAGCAGCTATAAAGCACCAGAATAGCTCATGTCGGTGGACTTTATAATGAAGTAATGCCCAATGTGCGAACGATGGCACGCTCTTGAAGTAGTTTGCAGAGATGCGTTCCCGAGAGGGTTTCCAATGCCTGGACCGGTGGGTTTTTAGTGGGTGAGAGTCCCACACACCAGGGCGAACATCTGTACCTGACAGTGCATAATGCATTTTCCTATCGTAAAAAATAATAAATAAATTTAAAAAAACCCAAATCATCCTATTTGTACATACACATAGTTATGGTGTGGGTATAAAGTGTCTTTAGTCATGATAGTCTTAATACCGTACAAACATATGTGAATATATCATTTATTCATCAAGATTGTCAGGTAAATGTACGCCTAGTGAATAAGACGGTTGGTAACGAGATAGACAACTAGTCTACTCGAGTCTATTTTCTAGTCCATCCAACGGAAATAACAGCCATTTAAATATCAAAATCTTACTAAATTTGAATTGTAATGAAGTCACTACTGCAATTGTACAAAACTAAACCAAGCTGTGTGATTTCAACCTATGTAAGTCTCTTTAGTAACACAGAATGTGTAGGTACCTAATAGCATAGCCAGGTGCATTAAATATAGAGTTGTTTTTTCTGTCTCTTTTTAAACCTATAATTAAACCCTCTATAAATTAATTGTTAATGAAACAAACTTCAGGTTGTGAACATGGCAGAGTATTTTATTTGGATTTCCCAGAAATATCTGAGAGAAGCTTCATCGTCGCTTAATTAACTGTAAATAGTTACTGACAGTATATGAGTTTACAAGCGAAGCATTTACACGGTGAGCAATTCTTGTAAAGTTAATATATTTTCAAAGTTATTACTAATTATGATCTTCATCATTATAACTTCGTATTGATGGTCCACGATCATGATAACTTATGATAAACTCAATATCGTAACAGGACAAAAATGAAAAGAATCATTTACGCTTATCCGGATCAGATAACAAACACTTCATTACAGTTTGCTCGTTGTAAATTTAAATCGAACGGTAAGATCACTCGAACCTCTCAGTTACTAAATCAGTACGAATGCGGCTGCGTTTAAGGAGTTAATATTGGCTACTGTTTCCAATGTGTTACTATAAACTAGATGTCCCTTAACTGATATCTATCATACTTAGTTGAATTTTTTGCAGGTTTTCTAAGTTTGCCCTAATCAATATTGTAGTTACGTTGCATATTAGTTTAGAAGAAAATTCCTTGGGCTAGGAGTTTCCTTATTTAACACCAAGGTAACAAATGTTTACCTGTGGGATATGTGATCGGCTACAGTTTGGCATACAATATTAATCTCCAAATAAAATCCTCTACAACAGCATATGTACTTCCCTTCTTTTCCTCTGTTAAATTTCTGAAAGTTTCATCCTATAAGAATACAATCTGCAGTTGTTTCAGATGTTCTGTTTTCCATCTATGATGTAGTCAGTGTCGTCAAATGACATATTTAGCACATCACGTTTTGTATCATAGACCTGTGCGAGGTGCAGGAGAATCAGAGGGAGCATCAGAAAATTAATTGTTTTGTGATAGTTTAAGTTCTTAAAAATATTTATATTCAACAAACTAAATTAAACAAAATTAAAGAATTGTACCAAAATATAAATTGATTGAAATTAGTAAAACTATTAGTTTGTCTCAACTAAAATATCACAACTAATGTAGTATACATGAAACTGACGCCACATAATTTTCGGAAATTTGGAAACTAATCCCTCCTAATTTCTTTTACCTAGGGATAAACTAACAAAGCGATTACGAATGGAAATAAAATAATGTTATGGGATTTCAACATAGGTCTCTTACTCTATGCTTCTTTATTATTATATTGCAGTCACTACATAAAAATAAGCTTCATGTCGCAATATATGCATCGATTAATTTACTTTAGATATACAAGATAACTATACTAAAGTCTTCAAAAATGTAGTTCATACTTTAAGAGTTTACGTTTTAATCCCACAAAAATGCTTAATAATATTGTCGTGTACATGTTGAATTAAAAAAAGTCTGAAAAAAATCTTCAATACAAAATCACATGCATCCCTATTGTCAAGTTCTGGTAAAGGAATATTCTTTATATAGCAGTGTATAGAACTTCACAGAAGAAAGCCGTAAGAAATTCTAATCCCAGAAACGAAGTTCTGTGAGTTTGAATAAAGCTGAGACTATCTGTGATAAAACTTTAATACTCTATTCTACATACAAGGAAGTTTTTTTTAATCGTTTTTTCTGAACGAATAATAATAATTTTTTCACTGCAAAACTATGACATGCATTTACTTTCATGGTTATCAAATACCCTTTGGTTTTTTTAATGTTTTTGATAAATAAGTTAATTTATAAAAATTTTTGTTCTTAGGTAAAGTTATTACACTTTATAGACAAGATAATTATATAAGAATATAAAGTCTATTAGTTAAAACAAAAAACTATTGTATTTTATTAAGAGTTTAAAAAATTAAGAAAATTATAACATGGAGTCTCCCAAGCATACACAGGAGGTTTAATAATCTCTTCCTTTTGTAGTTTCTTAAACCTGTAGTGCTACACATTTTTATATTTGTTTTATTTGAATTTAAGAGGATTTTGATGTTCTCTATTTAAACTACTGATCACACTTCTTTAAACTTATACATCCAGAGTATAATATAAATTCTTTACACAAAATTTAGGATAATGAAGTATAAACAAAGAGAATCCAATAAAAATACAACCTATAGTTTATCTGTTTTGTTTACCGTTTGTGTGCCTTTAATTAGTTTTTTTCTAGAAACTATAAGGGATAAAAACTCAAATTGGGCACGTTAGAAAACTTGCAGTCTTACATTAAGAAACAACTTAACATTATATAATCATATTTCAAGATAGCGGCAATTTTAACAAGCTTTATACAGTAAAAAAAATCATGAAAAAAATTAAACTACAAAATATAATTACAAACATTTCGTCACCTAAACAAAATAAATCGGCCCCAGTCAATAAATTATGTTGGCATAAACCTTCACCTGTTGTAATATATTTTACATTTTTTAATATGTTTACGGCATTATAAAAAGTAAATTAGAACTCTAACACCTTATATCTGAATATTTAATAAATTATATTTTTATTATATTTCCAACATGTTGTAAATATATTTACCCAATTTTATTGTTTTTGCTAAACAATATTTGTAAGGATAGAATATACATTTTATTTTTATTTTTTAACTAATCTACCGGGATAGAGTAGTTGTATTGCTAAACTTTAAAATTAACTTTGATTGCTATGGTCAAAATTTTAAGAATCGTTATTGATATTTTGAATTTATATATTAAAAAAAAAACAAAAAGCTTAAACAATTTCTTCATGTAATAATAGATTTATTGATTATAAATAAATAATTACCAAAAACTCTGAATAATTCACACACACATTACAATCTAAGTTTAAATGGGAAGTACTTTGTGTACAGGTTAGTTGGTAATTGTTTCGCTAGCATGCTGTCAAGTGCAAATATAGTAGAGCTTTAAACTGTTTGGTCACAAGGTGGTTAGACATTATTAACGCTAATACTGTTTGCATCGTCAATACTTTAATCCACTATTGATATTTGATACTGGCTGAAATTTCAGCGCTAAGTGATCAGTATGGTAAATATTTGTTGTATATTAAGTAAGGGAATTGTCATTTAATGTAAGAAATTTAATTCTCATTCATTGACTAAATATTCCTATTTTATAAAATTTTAAATGTTTTTAAAACTATTATAAACACATTTACATTTCAGTTTTGGATGATTACTGGGTTACGTGTATCCATAGCAGTGTCCTAGGCCTATTGTTTCTTTGGCCAATAGTAAAAAGATTGATCCACTGTCTTTCCATATTTCTCTAATTATTGTATTTCTTAAAAAACAATTCAAGGCTTATATTAAGTGAAACACTTATTTGGGTTTTGCTAATCATTCCTATTTTGGGAGCAAGGTTGATTTCAAGCCTATAATAATTATGTGGTCTCAGATATTACATGGAAGACTTACAATCGTATTTACATACAGCAATTTTAAGATTGAAGGAGCTGCGTTTGATTTTTATTTTCACAGCTTCTGCATATATAAGTAGATAGTAATATAGCGGTTCTAGGCCACTTTAAGAGCCGAATGGACAAATTGAAAACGAAACAAAATTGAATGAAATTAAATATGTAAAAACTATAAAAATCTTTACAAAATCAAATATTCAAAC
>NW_025776346.1:0-163287 GCF_021130785.1 Homalodisca vitripennis
AATTCTAGCTTGATAGGCTAGTTAACTAAAAGCCTTTGTTTCATTGAACCGAAAACAAAGCTATTGTCCGGGAACAATGAGCAGACTGAAGCGAGACTGGTCTTGTGACCAAGCTCTTCTCATGTCAGATGTCTACTGTTAGTAGTTGTAATGCATTTTTGGCGAATTACTCATTTATCAATTAATCTATGATTTGTAGATGTAAAGACAGCTTGTACTGAGTTCATAGAGTGACAAACTTATTCTACACTTAATTGATAGTAAATAATATATAATCGATAAGGGATCGACAGGACCCTCTTAAAACCGTGACGTTTTTCCGTCCATCTGTCCATTTGTGTGATATCACTTATCAGTTGGACAATGCTACTGGAGTTTTCTAACAAAAGGACCTCTTGTTCCACTCAGTTAACTTTGCGGTGAAAATTATATTTAGTTCACTCCCGAATAAACACATACAGTGGACTATTTAATAGTTTTTATTTGGATTCTTCCTTATTTTACTACTATAATAAAGACAAATATTTAAAATTGTAAATGAATCGACAGGTATCACTAAAAGAAGGGACACTTGCTATCAAAATAACGTTGTATTAATTAATTTAAAAAGACGAAAAGATGAAATAATCGCACACAAATCATAAACTTCAATACTTTTGTAGAAGTATAGAAGAAGATTTTTCTGAAGGACTGAACAACTATTATTAGCATACTATTAATAATTTATGTAATATATTTTAATTGTCACTGAAGAGAACGTTACAAAAATGAAACTGGATATTTACAGAAATACCATATCTTACTTATTAATTTGTTTTTTAGCATTGTCGGAAATAACGCTAAATCAAAATAACAACTATAATACATTGACTTACATATATAAGGTTCTTGTACAGCTTTCAGTCACAACCATATCATTAAATATTGTCCACTTTGAACAACTCTTTTATAGTACATACAGTAACTAGTTAAGGAATATTTGACTGAATTTTCACAAATAAAATATCTTGAAAGTAGTGCTCATAAAAAAGTTCAATGAGTTCAATTGGAAATTGTATACTTATTGTTAGATTTTCATCTACAATTAAATATCCTGTTAATCATTCATTATTAAATAAGGGGAAATAAGTGTGAATGACTTGAAATTATGTATAAATGGCAATATTAGTGGAGTTTGCTTGTATGTATATGTATTAGGAAATGAATATTTGAGTCGTGTAGTTTTCAAAATGGGCTACATCCCCTTTTTATGAAAATTGAGCTGATTGAGCCGGTTCCTTCAATTCTGAAATCGTGTTAATGCTAGGAAAAACATATTTCAAATCAAAACAGGCTACATCTTATAGTAATAGCATAGCAAAGTAGGGGTTTAGTTTCAAAACCAGCTAGAGAACAAAGCTACTTTCAAACCCAGCTACATCCATCTGGTTGCGCATGTGCAGATGGGCTGTTCCCAGCTGTATTGTTTGCCGTCGCCGTATGACTGCTGGCTTCTGAGTGAGTGAGGTTATATTATTATTTTGTGAGTAACTACTGATGTGCGTGATGAATAAATAGTTTATAGTGTTTTGTTTATAGTGAAGTATTTTTAGTTAGACTAGTAAACAATGGAGTGTGAACCAACAATTCGTTTACATCACCAACGCAAAAGACCACGACAGTCAGAGAACTGGAAACGTGCACAAATGAAAAAGCAAAGGTGGGTTGTTGAATATTTACTATTGAAATAATTTTACTTTTAAGGTTTGCAACTGTTCAATATTGGTAAATCTTATTTATCTTTCGGTTAAATCATAGTTTTAGTTGAAGACAAGTAGGCAACAATTTCTTTTTGCAATTAACTGAGTCGTGTGGTTTCTATAATGCCAAGGTATAGGGTAGTAGTATGTAGGCTAGTTGAAGTAAAACTTTAAGGTAGGCGGGATAACATTTTATTAATGGCGAGTTTTATTTTCAGATACGGTCCAGCCGGTCCACCAACTACTATAACATGTAAACACGAGAAAAAAGGGAAGACTTATCGTTGTTCAGAAATCACAGCAAATGACCAAAAGATTTTTTACGAGAAGTTTTATGACACTTCTGGTAAATCTAGTGAATTTGAAACCACAAACAAGATTGTTTTATATTAAAATACACGGAATCTACAAAACCAAAACGAAAAAGACTTATAAACAATGACAGAGGACAAAAGTCAATGGTTGTCCAATATTTTATTTATAAAAAATATTTGCATATGAAACTTCCAGTCTGTCAAAAAGCTTTATTGAAACTTTGTGTGTATCAAAAAATAGAGTAATGGGTTGTGTGGTTAGAAGGCACTTTGAAACTGGACTTATACCTAAAGAAAATAGAGGGGGGACCGTAAATTAAAGGCGTATGAAAAAAGAAAAGAATCTGTTATCAAGTTTATTAAAAATTTTAAGGTTATAGAAAACCACTATTGCCGAAGCAAAACCGCCAATAGGGAATATCTACCAACAGAATTAAACATTAAGAAAATGTGGAGAATGTACAACTCTGAGACTAAAGATGATAACCTTCAGGTAAAACAATCATATTTTAGGTACATTTTCAGGTCAAATTTCAATATTGGATTTGGTTGTCCTAGGACCGATGAGTGTTCGACCTGTACATCTTTTGCAGAAAGAATTAAAAATGCTATCGACCCAACTGTGAAAAATGATATCATTTGTGCTCAAAGGTGCCACAAACTCAAAGCTAAGTCTTTTTACTTACTCCTTAAAGAAAAACGAAATGATTTGATTACCATATCCTTTGACTGTCAAAAGAATCAGGTATTACCTAGAGTCCCAGATCAGAGTGCCTATTACAGCCGTCAACTGTATAAGTATAATCTTACTATTGTTGTCGGCGACTCCACAGACCACATAAACAGACCAAAGATAATGTTTATGATGAGTCAGAACACAAAAAGGGATTAAACGAAATAAGCTCGGCTGTTTATGATTTTCTCAACACGTTTGACTTCCCTAATTCGGTGCATGTCCTCCGTCTTGTGTCTGACGGATGTGGAGGACAAAATAAAAATTCTACCATGATGTCAATGCTGAGTTACTGGCTGTATAATAATTCTCCTGCAAATCTTCAACGTCTTGAATATGTTTTCCCAGTAGTGGGACATTCCTTTCTGCCACCCGACAGAGTGTTTGCTCGTATATGGAAAAAATAAATAAAAAAGACAAACATCATAATTACACCAGAGGAATATACAAAAAGATTTTCTGAATTCGGCACAACACGATCGTTATTTGGAAAAGTGTATGATTGGAAACAAAGGTGTTCTGAGGTAATCACGCCAACTAGATCTTGGCACTTCAAATTTAACTTAAGTAAGCCGGTTTTATTTTAAAAAAAGTTGCAAAGGAGATAACATTGTTGTTAAAGGAGAAGCTCACTATCGTACTGATTTGGGAAAGTACAAAAGTGTTTGCCAGAAAGGTAGGAAAGTAAGTAGAATGCCTCTTCCTTGCTTAATTCAAACAGGCATTGCAGTTTCAGCTTTAAAACTAAGGGATGTTGGAAACCTGCTAGAAAAACATTTTGGCAGAGATTGGAAAGATTTGGCTCCCCTAAAATATTATAAAAGATTAGTAGAGTTTGAAAAAGAATAAAATAACCAGAGGGGTGAAATCCTCACAGAAGAATGTGTAAATTATCAAGAAGTAACTGATCTAGTAGTTTAGGAAATTGTACTTAGAACTGTTATACAGTTAATTTTTGGTTGTATGAACTTATTCTCTGGTATCTATATAATTTATTGTAATCAATTATTTTTTCATTTATGTGTATACAAATTTAAATACAGAGAAACTACAAAATCACAGAATATTTTTTTACCTGCTGTAAATCCAAAATATTAGATGCAAAACCAGTTGCATCCTCTGATTAGATGCAAAATGGGCTACATCCATTTTTATTTATTTTTTTACTTGGATTGATAATTATTAATAATAACAATAGTAGTATGGCATTACAGTACCAGACATTAACTTTATCCCTGGGAAAAATAATAGTTTTATTTTAAACGGCTAACAAAATATCCGTTTTTTTCATTTCCTGAAAAAAAAAAAAAAACAGTTTTGTGGATGTAGCTAGTTATGAAGCTACACGACTCATTTGTCAAGTAAATAAAATGTTAAAAATAATAATTTACTTTAAAAAGTGTACTTGGTTCACCAGAATAACTTACCCTAACAAAAATTTTATCGATTTGCATAGAATAATGTTTCTCTTTCATAATTATGTTTTGTGTAACACTGAAAGTATTTTTCACTATAAATCATCGTGGTTTTAGGGTATTCAAACAGCTCCATAAATAATGTTAATGAAGAGCCCTAATTAATGCAAATTATTAAAATATAACAACTAGGTATTTCAAGATTAAAATTAAAATACATTACAAAAAGGTCAACATTGAAAATCAATACGATAAAACTAAACCTTTAAATACATTGTACAGGGTACGTGTAATCTACAATATGTATTTATGTAGATTCGATTCCAGTGTTATTATTACTGAGTAGAGAGTTAAAGCAAAGGTTTACTATCTACCTTCATTTCCTGTCTCAGGCAGTCTTCCTGAGTATTAATTTCTATTAATCCTTACTGAGAAATGTCTCCTTACTTTTCATTCAATTGCTCATTTTAAAATTTTCCCCGCAAAAACAAAAGGTGTAATAAAACTTATTTATATTTTCCTCTGAACGTATAACGACTTTCACAATTTAATTGAATTTCAATGATTTGTGAAATTTTAGTATGGTTTCCAGAACCGTAAAGTACCTGTAGGGATTAAATAAATCCTAATTACATACTATTTCATTCAATAAGTTTGAATTAAAAATAATAATACGTTAATAGTCCTTTAAATCACTTAGGTTAACAATTAAAACACAATGCTTAGTTTGCTTTAAAGTGGCACGAATTTTAAAGCATAAAAATTTCGACAAGAGACTCATACCATACTATTGCTTATTATTTTAATACTAACTCTATTATCCAACAAGCTATGATAGGCTTCGCTTATGTTGCGGGTAAAGTTGTAAGTTTATAGTCTCAAAGTGTCTTGTTGATAGATAGGAAGACAAACAGTATAAAGTAAAGAAATCTTAACATTCTTCCAGAAGAGCATAGAGAAATTGTGTCGAAGCCCTGAGAAATAGCCATCAATGACGCTCAGCAAGTTCCATGGTAAGACATGTACTATTGCAAAACTCTTTTTGCCGCTCATTAGTGTATAAAGAACATCTGTGATACTTTCCAACCTGATACACTCACAATTGTGTTTATTAAATTGCATTTAATAGCAGTACTTAAACAATAAAAGTTATAATCAGGTAAGGAAAGTACTACAGCGCATGAATACGCTGTAATAAATATCATCACCAAACGTTTAAAACAGTATATAGACTCTAATAACGGTTTTTATATTATATGAATTAGATATATATGTTAAATTGTATTTTTTCTAAATAATATATGGTCATTCTTAAACATTAACACAATAAGCTTTATCATCATGACCTCCCATAAGGATAATGTTTAAATATTCGCTGGCCCTCAGCCAAATTCTATGGTGTGAAATACACCATCATATAACTCAGTGTTACCTATGCAAAAATGAAGCTTTATGCAACATTTTCAGTATATAGTGTTCAGTTTCAAGAACATTGCAGAGTATGAGGGTAAAGGAATTGCATGAAGAGTATTTAAATACGAATATTTTCAGATACACAAATAATTATATTGTCTTATAGTTGAAAAGGCATTAATAATTATTCAATATTTTTTATGAAACATATTTTAGGTGAAGTATTGCTGAGGTAATTCATGTTCATGTTGACGCTTGTACGTGTAGCATATATAAAAGCTTTATTTAAGATAAGTAAATTACATAAATTGTTAATCTGGGATTATAGTTGTTACTGTACTATAATATAATATAGTGATTTACATGATACCGTTATAAACAATATTCATTTTGTCAATCATTAAATGTGTATTATATCTTATCATTTAAAAAACAAGAATTATTTATTACTTATTAAACGTAATTTATGTAGGCAGCTTTTAAGTCGCAATAAAAAATGTAACGTAAATTAATTAACATGCAGTGTTTATCGAATAAATATAACTGTGTATAAAAAAACATAACTCATACTGTTTGAATCTTAAAAGTATGAATTGCCTTGCTATATTACTACCTACGAATTGAATTTTCTCAGAAGCAGGTAATAAACTGTAAGAATTCGCTAGTAGTTTCAAATGTATTTTATTTTATGCTGTCACTATTTGCTCTGTAGGACAATTTATTTCTAAAAAAATAATATATCACAAAAATATTATTTTCATAAGTAGAAAAGAGTTACTCTTGGAACACAGTTGACTATTGTTTGAGTTTATTAATAAAATTCCGTAGTTTTGCATGGCTAATATTAAATTTGTAATAACAATAAAATTTAAAAAATGAAAGTATTAACATTTATAAGAGTAATTAATTTACACAATAGAACAAAGTTTTCTGTGGAAGTAAGGACATTAGTTTGAAGATTAGTTGTAAAATTTCATTTAAACAAAACTGGGTCAATAAACTTCAATATAAATGTAAAACGTTTTACACTTTTGTAACATCTAACATAAATATAACAACTTGTCATTATACTAAACTATCGGTCTCATGAAAACATGAGTATCACAGGGGCCACGTGGAGATTGAGGAAGGCATTCATGATAAAGTAGGGCATTGAGTACTTTTTAAACTGTTTGTATGTGTTTGAATTAAGATTAAATTTAGAAGTGAATTGCTAATATAGGGTGAGGCAGAAAGGATGGATGTTTTTAGAACAGATAGTATTCTGATCTGGGTAGTGGGAGTGGGGCGACTGAAGTTGCCATGTGTTCGGTAGAACATAACCATTTTGTCTAGTCATTGTTGAGTCGTCATCATGGAGTCGTGGAGTGTGCAACACCGTGTGTTTACTTACGACAGTTTTGTTCGTAATAATGGGAGTATTGTTGCAGTTTCAGCGCGAGTTTCGTCGTCATTTCAATCTTGCGAGAAATAACAGTGTAACTCGTAACACCATTTTACGTTGGGTTCAATCATTTCGTTCAGTAGGAACAGTGATGAATAAACGACCACCAGGGGCTCATCGCACTGTACGCACTCCAGAAAATGTGGAAAGAGTTCGGCAAGCCATACTTCGTAGTCCTGGTCGATCTGCTAGGAGACATTCTTCTGAACTGAACATCAGTAATCGGTCAGTAAGGCGTATTTTACATAACGATCTAGGATTTCATCACTACAAAATTGCCTTGGTTCAACAATTGAATCCTGGCGATTATGTAAAGCGGCAAATTTTGCTCGAGAAATGAAGGCCATACTTGACCAAAATGAAAACATCATTTTGTTTACGACAGATGAAGCACATTTTCATTTGCATGGTACCGTTACTCAGCAGAACTTTCGTTATTGGTCAGATGAAAATCCAAAATTAATGCAATGAGACACCATTACACAGTCCCAAGGTGACAGTTTGGTGTGCTGTGAGCAGTACAGTTGTTATTGGTCCATACTTTTTTGAAGACGACAATGGGACCACTGTAACTGTAACCTCGGAACGTTATAGACAGATGTTCACTGAATTCTTCCTACTTGAACTAAGAAGAAAATGTATTCCTATCCGGCAAGTATGGTTTCAGCAGGACGGGGCGACAGCTCACACAGCAAGAAATTCAATGGAAGCAATTCGGGCTGTTTTTCGTGGTAGCATCATTTCTCGGTTTGGTGACATTGATTGGCCTCCTCGTTCCCCAGACCTGTCCATGTGCGACTACTTCTTGTGGGGTTTCATCAAGTCACGTGTTTACCAGCATAAACCACGTACACTTCAAGAACTAAAGGAAGCAATTCGTGTGGAAGTCGAACAAATTGGCAGGGCAATGTTAGAAAGAGTAGAAGCCAACTTCCGAGAGCGGCTTGTAAAGTGCATCGCTGAAAACGGCCGTCACCTGTCAGATGTTGTTTTTCAAACATTAATTTTCTAAAATGGTAAGATCATGTGAATATTATTCTGTAAATAAATGTTTTTTTTATGCACAGGTAACGACATATTGCTTTTTTGAAAACCGTTCATCCTTTCTGCCTCAGCCTTTTTTATGAAAGAAATTAAAAAAATAAAATTTTTGTAAAGGTTAATTCAGTATTAAATTCGACCATTTCCATACCGTCATGTCAATGGAAAGAGACAATTATTTTGAAAAACAAACGTTGTCTAATTAAAATTATTGAGGCAAATTGAAAATTAGGCCAACTTTAGAAAGCCACTAGACCGAAACCTATTCTGAGAACGAAACAGAGACCTGTCGATGATATTTGATGAATAAAAACATATTTATTACATTGTTCAAAACATATTAATTTCAAACAGGTAAATTAATCAAATAAATTACTTTGAAATGATTAATATTGAACATGATTTGCTCGTAGTATTAACTAATAGATTTGCGAATTTTCTATGCAAGATCCAATATTTACTCCAACTACTGAAATATTATAAATACACTATTTAGTTAGTGTTATTGTAATTAGGTAACACAATTACTAAAATCACAATATGATATTTAAATGTTGGCTGACAAAACTTATTAAATCAATAATTTACTATGGTGTGTCTTCTTTTTTTATGCGTATTTGTTAAGAACAAGTTTTAATAGCAAAAAAAAAGGAATATTTAAATAGCTGTTTTAGATCGCAAACAATTAAAATCTGTTTTTAAAGGGTTCCTACAAATCATGAAGCATATTTACTCAAAAGCATTTGACAGGGTAAATCATGATATTTTGCTGCGCAAATTATTTCTCTTAGGATTTTCAGTTGATTTTTGTATATTTATGGCGTCATATTTTCAAAACCGAACTCAGTTTGTGTCAATGTAAAACAAATCTTCTTGTGTTTATACAAGCTCCTCGGGTGTTCCTCAGGGCTCAAATTTGGGACCTCTCTTGTTTTTAATATTCATTAACGATCTCCCCCGTTGCTGTTCTGACTGTAAATGTCTATTATTCGCTGATGATCTTAAATTATACAGGCCTCTAAAAGATGATTTTTTTATGTTAACTTATTACAAAATTCTTTAGACCAGTTGTATGTTTGGTGTTCGACTAATAAGTTGGAATTGAATGTAAACAAGTGTTTTGCCATGTCATACTCACGGAAGAGGATTCCTGATTTTAACATTTACTTCATAAATAATAAAGGTTTAAAAAATGTTTCTAAAAGTAAAGATTTAGGTATAATTTTTAGTTCTTCATTCTGTTTTAATGAACATGTCCACATGCTAGTGTCGATTGCATACAAACTTCTGGGCTTTGTCAAGAGAAATTCAAGATATTTTCACAATACTGAGACAGTAATGACTTTGTATAAAACTATGATAAGAAGTAAATTAGAGTATTGTTCTGTTATCTGGAATTCAATAAATGTGTTAGAGTGTAGCAATTTAGAGATAATACAAAACAAATTTCTTAAATTTTTATTTTACAAACAACATAATTATGTATGTCCTTACGACATGCCCACTTCTAATTTAAGGGGAATGTTTGAGATTAAAAAATTGTCCATAAGAATGGAACTAGCCTCAATAAGTTTTTTATGTAAGTTACTTAATAATTCAGTTGATAGTTCGTATTTGTTAAGTCACATAGGTTTGCATGTACCACATCATATATTTAGAGAATTTAATTTATTTGCTAGATGTAGAACAGTTTCCCATTATAACTTTCCTTTGTACAAGACTCTACGGTTTCTTAATTTAAACCAATCAAACATAGATATTTTTAATGATAATTTGGAAAATATTTTAAAGATATGCAGCAACTTTTTATTTTGATTTAATTTATTGTTCATTGTAGAAGTGTATGTGTACAATGAAGCAAGTTGTTATTTTTTTAAATTGTATAGAGTTCATTTATTTATGTTGTGTAAAGGAATTTAAATATTAATTTGTGTAACTGCCAGCAGTTTAGTTTAGTTTATTTTGTTATGTAAATTTCATATTAAGAGTACATTAATTTTAGTTAGGATGGCTGTTATGGGAATAATTGAAGGTTTTGTACTTTGTTTGTGCTATATCATGTCCTGTAGCTGTCATGTAAAACTGAAAAATAAATAAATAAATTAATTAATTAATAAAAAAGAAGTAACTAATCAGTGAAGACTTTGTCTTAAATCTTTTACAGGTTGTACCTGAAATACGTGATTTGCTATTCACTATTTACGTTCTGAGATTATACAATCAGCAACTTATTAATATATAGTTTACTATGAACGAAGTGCTTAGTAAATATATTTTGTTATCCTTATTAGTAATTTGGCTATTGTTTGTGTTTTGTTACGGATTATTACTAATAATTATGATTATTTCTGAAATATGATTCATTAGCCTGTATAACAAACAATAAATTTGTCACGCTACTATATAAGTTGTTTAACATATACTACGTATCCCACAACAGTCAATAAATGAATGAACAAAAACCCCTTTACTGCGTCCTAGACCATCTTCTGCCCGTCTATGGCTGAATGAATTTGGCATATTGTACCAAAGATAACCCAACTATTGTTCGGAGGTTAGGGACTGTTTAGTTATTGATTCTGATGCATACAGACAGCTTTTGATGGCTGATGGTATCGTTATTATTTATTAATGTTTACTATATGATTAACTATCTCAACTCTGTTAATTTAAGTTGTCAAGTCTAATAGCTTATTACTAACATGTTGGACTTTGTCCAGTTTGACCTTCTTCATAATTGTGTTGCTACAGTAACTAACTATTGAAAATAAGAAGATTGTCACTTATTTTGTATTTAAAATGGAGATTAGAATAAATTATTTGAAATATAAGTATTGAATTAGTACAGTTTTTATTGCTCCTGAAAAGATTCAATTTTGACTCTTAGTGAATTTAGACTTATTGCCTTGTATGTTTTTGGAGCCTTTTATTTCAAAACCATTTTATCCAAACACTGTTGGATAATTAGGAATTATTCAATACAACTAGATACCTAGATCACTGCCGGTGTATAGACAACTAATTTGAGTTACAAATCAATAAAGTAATTGAAGAAGATGTACCTATTAGGTGCAAACTGGTATTGCGTGGAATAATTTCACGTATTAACACACATATTGATTGCCAGAAAATAAAGATTCTCGCGCCGTAATTCGCAGCCTTCATGTACCAACGTTGCTTTAGCTGGGAAACAAAAATAAAAATTCTGTGGAGTCAAAATTCCATTTAACGATAATGTTACATATCTCTGGAAGTAAGTAACTTAGAAACCTACATTTTTATTTTTTTTGAAAGAACAGCTCTTTAGTTAGTTCCGCATAAATTATTGTATTATTGGTAAAAAATAAAAAATTTGTGATTTAAAAAAAATATGATTTTTGTAAATTATTTTTTATATTTTTCCATTTGCTAAATTTTTATTTATAATTAGAATATTTTGAAACTTTAGGAGGAACTAGTGTTTATAGTAATGCAGCTACAGTAAAATTTGGCTATCCTACCTATAATCATTCTTGAGATATATCACATCATATGTACAAAAATGCTATTTTGCGGAAAACTGCAAAAATTTAAAAATTAACACCAAAATATAAGTTATATTACCTTTAGTGTAATCCTGCACCATAAGATGGGTTCTCTGGGTCTTCTGACTCCTGGTAAATGTCTTCCAGTCTTCTTTTGCCTAATGTCCTGCTTTGTCGGGTTTTTTTCAAGGTCAGTCATGGCCTTTTCTGCTTTTCGGAGTCGGTCCAAGACCATCTTCTTCATAGCGGCAAGCATGTTAGATCCTACTTCCAACCCTAACCCCTATAATATTTTACACTTACTGGAAAACCCTTCATTAAATGATAGCACAGACAGTATCATGTGCGCCAAATGTTAAGGTGTGCAATCGTACAAAAGTCCTTTTAGGAATACGAGACCATATGAGGTTGTTTAGTGACTCATTTGTGTTCTGGGACTTCCCTTTGAGGCACTTTGCTAATAACTCTGGATCAGATAGGCTCTTGAAAATTGGTTTTAGTTTCAACATAATGGCTTCAGGGAGATGGAAATGTTTGCCATGGTCATAGGATTTATTTTCGAGTTCTGCTTTTTTATATTTACGTCACTTCATCATTCGGATACAATTGATGTGTTGGCGTTTCATTTGTAGATTGGACATGAAAATATGTTGCCCAAACAGCTTTCTTCATCTCAACTACACTATGGGTGTTCCTCCTAATTGATAATCCATAAAACGTCTGAAGCTTTTGAACCGCAGCAGTCGTTAGTCGGTTTTTCCCAGACAAAGGTTTCCCATCTGTCAATTTTTCTTTTTTACATTTATCTTTTAGAGTGCGTAGGCGAGTCCCCATACGCTTCTGTACATAACCTACGCATTCTAGTTTTCTAATTACTACATCAGGTCCATAAGGTAGGGATTCAGATTGATACAGTTGCACGACCAAGGAGCATTTTTACTAAAACTGAGTTGGAGGCCTTATTTTATTGATATTTTTTTCATGGCTTTATGATTTATGTATTACAAAGTGTTATATATCATTGGAAAGAAGAAATTTCAAACTGTAATATTCAATAAAATACCCAAAATTGAAAAAAAATAATTTTTTTCAATTTTGACTCCCCATAATTCTGTACCAATTCTCACTTTACAAGACAGTGTATTAAGTATAGTATATTTGTGGAATACCACTCGGATTGAATAAGTTCATACCTAAAAAAGGAGTAATCGCAGACGCTAGGTCACACTATAGAGAAATATAAATGGTACCAGGTGTAAACAATTAAGAGAGGTTTACTGATAAGGACGTTCAATTTTGAAAGGTAACTGGGAACGATTATAGCGACGAGTTGTGGCTAAGACCCGCCGCCAGGGCTAGGGGCCTAGGCTCTCCCCACCAGAGGATGTTTTTTGGTTGTAGGGGGAAGGTGGCTAATACGGCCACCAGTGCGACTACTGGCCACCAAAATAAAAGTGTTAATCACCACAAGAGTTCATAATCCATAAGACAGATTTGTGTTGCAAATTGTATTATACTCGTATACGTACTTTTCGTTTACAAAATAATCCCACCACTGAATAGAATAGTTTAAAATTTTTTAATTAGCCAGTTCATTTTTTTATATTGTTTAGTTTTTTGTATAGTTTCTATTTTATCGTTTTTTAGTTTATTTCTAAGCTTCATAGTTTTTACAATATCCATTTTAAAACATTATAGCTATATGATCAATGAGTGAATAATTATGTTTTTCTTTGTTTGAAGGTTATTTTTGACGATGGAAGGATTGTGAAGGAAACAGGATTTCCTTCAATTATGTTTTTCTTTTTAGAAGGAATGATAGGCATCAGAGTAGTTCCTCATAAAATACAATACATAAGTCCAGGTGATTTAAAGCGTAATCTTAAAAATTTAATTCTTATAAAAAAGGTTGGCTGGATTGTTTTAATTAGATTATTCGATGTACACTATGTGGATAACGAGACACTTGTGACTTGTTTCCAATTCACAGAAGTTTTAAAAATGCACTGAAGACGTCTCTAAAGAATCCTGTGAAAATGTATTACATTTTGACATTTACACTCCTTGGTATTAAACTTAATTATAAAAAACGACGCAACATTTAGTGTTTAAGGAAATATAGAGTAAAATAATTAAAAAATATATCTTCTTATTCTATAGTTCTGTGGAATAAGTTTATTGAATCAGGCCTATCGGATTAAGTCTCTATTATATATATATATATATATATATATATATATATATATAGTGATATTAATATACATACCACGATATTGAAGTATATTGTCTTTATAAGTTTTTGCATTATTAACTGTTAAGTTAGGGCATTGTGAATTCTAATTTAAAAATATTAAGACATAATGAACATTTTCTGTTGAGTATTATAAGTTGTTTCTTCACATAGGGTACCGCTGTCTAAATATTTCGCGGAAATTCACATTTGGTTAAAAATATAAAAGCCACTTTTATTTCCACGAAATGCGTTCATACACCTATTCGATTTTTAAATACCCTTGTAAAAATGTACACATTACATATGATTTGTACGAATCATAAATCCTAAAAGAAAAATGTACAGCAAATTAAACTGTATAAAATACGTTATGCATTATGGCTTTCGTCTGTACTCATACACAAATACAGAGTTACATGTAATAGTGTAACAAATTTTTCTAAGCTATAAAAATATATGATTACTGGTAGACGTTCATTTATGGAGAACTTTAAATATTTAAGCTAAAATGCACATGATGTTCTTAAAATGTATATTTACAAGTGGACAGTGCGTTTAGCTATACATTGCATATACATTAAATTTGCCAACTTGTATTTTGTTCAGTATTTTTATCTTCAGCTATTGACAGCATGTTTGGATTTTCAATGAAAATTGTAAAGAACTATATATTACGAATGAGAAAAATATATTACATTGTGATAGTGTAAAAATTAAAAGGTCTGCGATTAAATGTAAAGAGAAATGACCCCCTTCATCTAGTAAACCTTAAGAAAGAAATGTGACAAATGTTACAGATGCGACACGTTAAAGAAAGGAGGCCATCCTGAATTTAAATGATATATTTTTCGAATTTGAAATATACTTTGTAGAAAATTTAAAATATATCAAAAAGTATTAAAAAGGTTTATAATTCTATATATTATTTGTATTAAAACTGACGTAGGCCTATAGGTTATACTATAATTTAATGTACCTATTAAAGTGTAGAATAATTTAATGCAACACTTTAATACGGTTATGTGAACACTGTGCAAACGAATGCCAAGTAGCACAAAGCTAAACCCAAGTACAAAAGATGTAATACTGTTTTATATTATGAACACAAATCACCTTCGCTCTCCTGGAAAATAGGCAGAACCGCAAAATCTCCAGCCCTAATAGCCTTGGCTTTGCATCAATTTACGTATACATTACCGTCGGTTTCTCATATACTCATTGTTCCTAACATGTCCTGTCTTATACTTGTCTGTAAGAGTTGTGTAAACTTTACTTGTATGTTATAAAACCTAAATATATTAAATATAAACTGTAATATATTAAACACATGGCAAATGTTTTATTTATTTCTAGAACATTGTCATCAAGGACACTACAATAAGTTTCTTTTCAACTAGATACCTGGAATAGTTATGTTTATCAAAGATTACTTAAATTTAGGAATAATTGTAAGCCGGGGCTCAGTTTGGATATTTTTGTCTATTATTTTTCCCATCTCGGCCACTTTTGTCAGTCGGTGGGGGAGTGATTCCGTCACCGTATTGATTATTTTCTGCCTGGAGGGACTGATTGGTCGAGGTCAGGTGGTTGACCTTGACTGATTACCGACCAGCTGATTACCGGCAGCGGCTACTAATCGGAGCGGTCGGACACGTTCGGCAGAGGCGACGTGAATCTCGTGCTGTCTACTGGTCGTCCTGATGCCCATGGCTGGCTAGTTCTCCGACTTTCGGCAGGTAATTGTTTTTTGCTTATTCTCTCTCTTAACATAGTTGGCGGTTTTTCTCTCCCACGCAGACACATATTTTCGTTGATCCATTAAAAGTAGTTTATTTATTATTTTGTTATTTGTGTTCCTTGTGTACGTTTTCTTGTCGCAAAGTGTTCTATCCTATTATTTCGTTACGTTCTAATTGTTAATTTATTAACTATGCCAGTTAAATTATTATATTTTGCGCCGTGCTTTCTAATTGTTCCGTTCGGCGAACGGAAATTATTTATTTAGTAATCACTTTGTCTTTATTTCGTGTAAGCGAGACAGTACAGACTTTGAAAATTTTTTTACCTCGTGTTTTGTGTTGCGTGCAAAAATTGGGCGGCAACACTCATGATTTCTATTTTATTGTTTAATTAATTATTTGCTTTATAGTAGCGTGAACGGCTTAGTTTTGGATTATAATTTATTTATTGTTATTTGGGAAATAATTTACTGTTATTACTTGTAATTTACATAATATACATTACTATTAATATTACATATTGAATAAAATACAGTGAATTATTTTTACAAGTAAATGTTACCAAGCTGAATAATTTAGTATGGCTGTTCTAGCCTAAAAGTTTGTAATATTTTATATTGTCACCAAGTAGTGTATCTTATAATACTTGGTGTCTTGAGTTATTTTTGGGAAATAGGCTTTTGATACTTAAAAGGTACTGTTAGTTACAGATGGATATTTTTAATTGTTAAATTTAAATTTTATTTATACTTTGTGCAAAACATAATTAAGTTTTTATTATTTCTCGGGTTATAGTAAAATCTTTCTGAATATCTACTGGTTATGTTGGGATTCAATAGGGTCCCCGTGAGTGCCGTCAACATGACTGGTGCGGCGAGTCTGACCTATGGAAACAGCATTGTTAAACCCAAAATTGAATGCCCGCGCCCTGCCAGTTCTACTGTGCCGTCATCCAACTGGACTGTCTCTACTTCATTTTGTCTTGAACAAGGTTGGAGCTAAAATGTTTTTTTTCCTTCTTCTTTTACTGGACTTGAGAGGATTGGGTTTTATGGATAACTAAGATAAGAGCAGTTTTAATTTAATGTAATCTTTTAATTTTCCAACCATACTTTCTATACGTCTTAAAATTTATGGGTTTATATGTTCTATATTTAAAAAGCAATCAATCATAGAATCATTTACTTACTGCAGTTATGTTCGTGGCGAAAACTAACTAAAAAGTGGTGTAATTAATTTCAATTTCATCCTAACCCACAAAAAAATGTAATTGAAATCATATTACAATTCAATCGCACGACACATACTTTAATCACGAAGTACGACAAATTTTACATAAGGCTACTTCATGTATCACTTGGATTAACACGATGTAATAAATAATGTTATATATTCAGAGTCCCATAATACATAATTATTTCCTTTTCTCATGATAGGCCATCGAAATTATTGATTAAACATTTTTAATAGTGTATTGGAGAAGATGGTGAAACAATATTATGGACGTACGTCTTTTTTCTGTATTTTTCACAGCCATTAATGTTATATCGCACACTTCAATGTAAACAGACTTTTCTTAAATTTATTCTCAGCAGGTATAAAGTGAATAAGCGTGTGGTAAACATATTATATGAGATATAACTTTTCTTGCATTGTGTAAGCCTTGAAACTATTTCCGTGGGATTTATTATCGGGTTCCTAAATACCTAAATATTTTGATTTTCTTATATCGTATATAATTAAATATTAGACGTACTGTAAGTAATAATTTAATAAAATATTAAAAGAATCCGAATGTCACTAAATATCCGTTTATATGCCTAATGGTATCTGTTTTACGCAATTGTACATTTATTTAAAATGAACAAGATAGGTTAGTCTATTTAACAGTAGAATAAATCTATATCTAGTGTGATCTGTCAATGTTCTAGTTGTTTACTTCCTTTCCTCTCAATTATACTAGTATTAAGTAATATTAAAAGTAATAACAAAGGATGTCTGTCATAACTGAATATTTAGTATGGACCATGGTTAGTAAAGATGGACGAGTTAGCTACAGCCCATTTAACAGCACGAAGAAAGAAGTAACGTACAGGCACATTTGTCATCGTGTACGTCATCGATTTTCCTTTCTTCTCACGTACACGAGTTTGAAAAATATCCTACGAATCGGTTAGTCGGTTTCATGTATTCTAAATTCAACAACAACAATTTTGGTAAAGATGTGACCATAGCTACAGTTTATTAAGTCAGCTTTATGTCAAATTTGCTTTCAAATCAGTATTTTTCTGGATTTTTCTATAAATTTATTCAACGGACTTAAATTTTGTTCTCTTACATAAAACTATCAACAAGTAAAAATACAGATTTACTCCCAAAATTACACTTAATTCTTCAGTATTTCATGCTTTTTGGAAATAAAGTCATATATTTATATCCATCACATGTATATCGTACACCATTTTAATTCTGTATCATTTCCAATATAGGTCCTATTTTAGATGATTGATTATTTTATTCTTGGCTCAAGTTGTAAAAATTAAATTAATAAATGATTACTCGACCTTAGAAATAGCTTTTAACACCATTTTAATTCTGTAATGTTCATGTTTTTAACTAAGAGAAGCCAAGATCAGTATTTATTTGGCCGTATTTAATTTTTACAGAGCAAAAATTACGCTGGTTTCAGTTTGAATAATTTATATTATAGGTTCTGTTGTAGATGGTTGAATATATTAGTCTTGGGTCAAGTTGTGAAAGTTAAGCTTAATAAATGAATAATTCAGATAAGAAATAGCTTTCAAGGTAGTAGGATATCCAATGGATAATTGCCCAAAAGGAGTTTTTTACCGTAAGCTTTGCACAAAATGTACATCATCATAATTTGGTTGCTTAGCAGAGATGAATGGTAAAGGGGAAAACCTGGTATTAGTAAAAATTCTCATTTATATACATTTTGGGCTTTGGAATTTATTTCGTGTACATCTTACATTACACTTTAATACAATGTACATGTTGAGCTATGTTTACGTAAAG
This sequence comes from Homalodisca vitripennis, assembly GCF_021130785.1. Taxonomy (NCBI): domain Eukaryota; kingdom Metazoa; phylum Arthropoda; class Insecta; order Hemiptera; family Cicadellidae; genus Homalodisca; species Homalodisca vitripennis. The sequence continues at coordinate 18,632 of NW_025776346.1, forward strand.
TTTTTGCCGAACTCCTTGTAGACCATCCTTCATTGGATGTGAAGAGTCACTACCTACTTTAAAAGCTGTGTCCAAAGACCAGTATTCATTCGCTAAGTTTAATCTTCAAGACTTGAGTCGAAATAAGAACATTAAATCATCTCGAACAGAATTCACATTGTAAATGTTTCAAATTTAAACCAGCATAATTATGTAAAGAGTAAATCCCTTTGAGGTTGGATTTGCAGGATTGTACTCTAACAATAAAGGATTTGTAAGTAATTATATGTACTACTCGCCCTATGGTCTTGTTTAATATTTCCTTCTGAATCCTTGCGGGCCATGCCTCTGACATGACAAAAATAAGATAGTTAATTCTAAAAGAACAGTTATAGGTTCAGTAAGGATGTACCAAGTTTTATTGCTTTAACTGTAATCGTTCAGGAACTATCAAGGCCGTGCGGGACTTTTTTACACCCTTATGTAAATACATATGTGTGTGTGTGTGTTTGTGCGAGCGCGTTTGTGTGTGTGTGTGTGCTGAATCTGGGTTGTTGCCCAGATTAAAAAAAACATACATAACCTTCCTGATAAGCCTGCGATAGTAAAGAATGTTGTACTTTTGTCTTTTGTTATCTTCTTCCTATCTACGTTGTACTAGGTGTACCAGTTTCTTTTACATTGTTTCTCGATAAAGAAGTATATATGTATAGAATATGTACCTAATAAATCCCTACATCCGCGTCTAAAGTGCATGGAGCTCCACACTTAGGAACCTTTTCAATCTTCGACTTCGGAGTCCCAAATATTTTTTTTTATAAAAATTTAAAATAAATTAGTAAATAATAACTTCCAGAGACTATTCTATTTCTGGATTTTAGAAAAATGTTATTGTAAAAGAGTCTTAGTTTTTAACACCAAACTTCTAGCTAATCTGCGGGTAACTGATATTCATTTATAAAAGTCTTCAACTTCATTAAGATACCCAACGAACTAATTATTACAATTAAAATTCAAGAGGATTATTTATTCAGAAAATTTGTTATGATGAAATGTGAAATAAGCTGCAAGGTGCAACGCCACATACATAAAACAACTCTACGAATGTGACGTCAAAACTAGCTCATTTTCTGGTTGTGATGACTGAGAAAATGGTAATGTGTTAAAATAAGAGTAACTATATTACCATCTGGTTAAAATGCTTATTCCTTAATTATTTCTTAAGTAAAATACCAACTTAACACGACAGTACTGTAATTAGATCCAATGATCCAAATGTGTAAGTCGCGATTTTTTAAAAGACAAACCAATTATTTTCTTTAATACTGCCCATCAAGGCCTACTGGGTTTAACTAAAAGAAGAATCCATATTTAAATCACATGTAATGGCAAAATTACTGTGTAACTCCTCATGATCCGGACATAAACTTATATTTTTCTAATCTTTTAATCAGCACTCTTCTATTCCTTAAAACGTACCTGGACTTTTGACTAAAGTTATTTTGTATCAGTTATCTTATAGATTTTACAAAATAATATGTGTTATGCCTTATGATTGCGGAAATGGTTGTCTAGTAACACATACCAAAGGAACGCATGTCTTTTTAATGCAAGCACAATGCTTTTTAAAGATAAGATTAAACATGTAATATGATTTATAATTACTGATTTAATCCAAAGCTGTAAAGGTTAGTTACAATCATTGTAAAATTTGGTCTATTACAGGGGGGGGGGGAATGCTGAAAACTGAGGTTAAACCTTTTAATAACAATGTTGGTGGTGTATAAACACTACAATGACAGTTGCATGAGTCTCTTTCGGCAGGTTATGTATGTGCTGAAGAACAGGTGATTGACTTCTACCGACGTCCAAGGTACATCATTCTGAAACATTCGACACAATATAATGATAAATAGCATTGGTATAAAACAATGTTAAAATACAATGCTGTCCATGAAAAAAATTCTTGTAAGAACCTACTTAAAGTTAATAAAAGAAAAGCAGAATATGCTTACTAGTCTATAATGTAATCACGTGCTATATATTCCATTTGCATTAAATTATTTGGTAAAAAATAAAAAATAGGTTAATGAGTATGGTTATGGTTAACAAGTTATGGTTATGGTTACGATTTATGGTTATGGTTTATGGTTAATGGGTTAATGGTGATGATGATTGAAAACCGAAACACGTGTATGTCAATAAAAAGATCTTAAAAGGTTTTAATTACTTTTCATTACATAAAATAAAATATATATGTTAGTGGTCACATATACAATACAAGGTAACCATCATTCATACTGTATAAGGATGTATGATTTTATTATTTTAGGCCAAAATAAAGAAGAAATTTCTCGATTAGTATAGTATAAATTGCTTAGCTAATCGTCTGATTGCGACTTTGTGTTTTTTACAAATAATTGTATATACTTAATCATTTAACTGAATGTAACATATATCATAATTAAACTTAATAATGGTATCAATTTCATATTTTACCAAGTTTATTTCTCTCATTACGACTCATTTTCCAAAAAGTGTTAGAAAAACTCTAGTATCAAAACGATAACGATATAAAACCTTTACACAACATTGTTATTACTGTTTTATACAGTTTGTTTATTATTTCACTATAAAAAATATATAACTATGAATGAAACATTTATAAAATGTATTTGGCTGCGAAAATAATGGAGTAGTGAGAATTTTCTTATGCGTATCTCATAGTAAATACTATACATTCTATTTAAACGTTCTATAATATTATTGTATCTTTCGCTATTTTAACACATTTTGAAACCGGATATAACACGTTTTGATCCTTCTTGTAACAATAGTACTTATTTATATTAAACATGTAAAGTATGAACATATATCTCATATATGAAAGAAAAAGACGGACGTACAAAGAGTTTTATAACTTCTACTAGTGCAAGATAATACTGGCTAAAGGCGTATTTCACTCATAACCAATCTATTAAAATCACTAAAGATTATTCAAAGTATTTTACGCCTACTAAACCAGAATTATTAGTTAATGTGGTAAAAGTGAGCAGAATTACTGTAAAAGTATTCTCGCCCAAAGGATACCAAAATTGTTAAAATTATCAATTTTGTGACAGGTAGTTGTGTAGTCACAAACGATAAGCGTATTTTTGGGAAACTCCTTTGTGTAGACGCTACTTTGTCTTTATCCTTTATAACTATAATGTACATTATATTTATTATTAATTTTGAGCTGACAAATCGAATGGTGAAGTTTGACAGAGTAACTTATGAACAACCTGTATGTCATTTAATATATTAATATTAAATTTAACAAATATTAAATATTAATAATTTGTTTCTACTAAGTTACAAGAATCATATGTTTCGTATAAATCACAAGAACGTAGTTGTTATTGCTGTTTTAGAAAAAACTGTCAGAGTTGTAAGATACGCGCTGGGATTTATTTGTTTTCGCTAAAACTAGTGTTATCTTAAATAGCCGATACAGTTTTTCAAACTCATCTCTTTTGCTGTAAGATTTTTATTATTTAGTATCAACATTTTATCAAGTCAATTATTGGTAACAGAATGACAACTAGGTGCAGTACGTTAACACTCACACACACACACACACACACGCACGCACACACACACACACACACACACACACACACACACACACACACACACACACACACACACACACACACACACACACACACACACACACACACACACACACACACACACACACATATATATATAGCGAGTACTAATTTGCTCCACACTAAAAAATGTTTTAATCCGATTCAGTTTGTAACCATTTTATGATTGTCTACACAAATAGTGAAACATTTGAAATAGTGATTGTTCTTCATGTTGCAAATATTATACTTAAAACTTAATTCAAGCATAACATGTTAAGCAGAATATTGAATCTGTGTTATCCTGATTAAGACTTATATGATAATTCCTTAGAAAGTAGAACTTAAAAAGTTAGCTCGTGTGTGTCTTATTTTAAATAGCCATCTAATTGAGGAAGGGGAACATTAGAATTCGAAAACCTGACTTCTTAGCTGACGCGGCCGATGTTTTAAGTAAAATTGCAGTTTTCAATTTCACAGTACGTGAAAAAATTTTTACAAAATTAAATTATTGAAATTGTTGGTATCGTTGGGGAGAACCACCTTTTGATTCAGAAAGTGTTCTGAACCACCTTGACTAAATTGTAACTCTGAATACATCGAGAAACCACTCACCGTCATGAAGAAAATTACAACGGCCAGGCTAGTGGGCACAATCATTGGATTTTTTCTGGTCTCACCCAGACAAAAACCAACACCAACACTGAAAAAAGGGTATAAATATGGTAATTTTTCCTACGAGCCGTAAACTATCTAAGGTAATGCTGACGATTACATTGAATAATCAAAAGATTTCTAAATACAGCTCAAGCTTAAAATGTGGAAAGTCGTTCCCAATGCAACTATTGGAGTAACTAATTCTCCTCGCCACCACAACCGGCTAGAGATGTTTTAACCCACTAAACTATCCTTTTAATTGTTTAAATATTTTCCATTTATTTTCAACAAACATTATAAGTGACCTCTAAGATTACGTGTGTGGCTCTTATTAGAGTCTTTAAGCGTACCGTATTTAAATTACAGTTTCCATAGGATTACTCCATAAGATTACTCATGTTTAATTAAGTCTCTTCGTTGACGAAGTACTAAGATGATACATCTGATGTCACTGAGTTTTATAAGAAAATCTTGGCGTCTAAGTGACAGCTACTTTCGATCTATTTGCTGTAAAAGTAAATAAAAAAGCCATGGCCAATAAACAAACTGTAATCAATTAAACCAATAAAAGGTTTTATTGCTAGGCAATACTGGCTGAAGACGTATTTCACTCATAACCTGTCTATTCAGTTCAGTAAAGATTATTCAAAGTATTTTATGCCTACTACACCAGAATACTCTGTATGCTGAGTAGATGTGGTAAAAATGAGCAGAGTTTATGTAAAACTGGATTTGGCCATAGGATATCAATATTGTTTAAGTTATCTATTCTGTGACAGGGAGTTGTGAAGTCACAAAAGTTAACTTAATATGCATAGCGTTGGGAAACTCCTTTTTGTAGACTTTACTTTGTGTTTATCTTGTATGAATATAAGCTATTAAACTTTATTATTCTTACAAAAGTTATTGTATTATTTTCTTACAATATGTATAATTGTTATTCTTGGTTGAGGGTTAGCAAGGAATATCACTCTTGAGTGATATTCCTAAATAAATAAAATAAATTTAGATTCCTGGAATATCTATATTTAAGTTCAGTTTGTCTATCTGTCGACCCGATACCATGAGAACGAACGAACCTTTTTAAACTGAAATCTGGGTTAAAATTAATTTCTATATATGCAACATTGAGTCATTTAATGGTGCAAGTTATCTCATAGGTTTAGGCTTAGCATTATTGAACATTTTATTCAAAATAATAAAATTATTAATTGAATTAATGCTATTTATTAATTAAGTCACACTACCAGTGACCTTAAATGCTTTCGAAACACTACACATAAACAGAAATAAAGAAAATGTCATAAACAATGAAGAAGACGCTTTTGAAAATTTCAGACTTTTATTCATAATTTATTCAACAATTATTCTGCAGAAATTTTTTTTTCATGACGTCTAAAATATTTTCAACATTTTTATATTTGCGTATGTACACTATACAGCATTTAAATATTATTTATAAGAAAAAAAAAATAATTATTTATTTGTGGAGTTGCCTGATGATGAATCATTTGACTTCCAAAGGCCTCGTGCAAAAAATAAACCATCATGGGAAGTTTTGTTTTATTCAGATTTCAGACTATATAGCACAATGCTTAAATTTCTGCAGATGGGATATAAACACTTTTTTGTTTGTGATATTTCCTTTTTTTAATATCCGCAGGGTATTTTTAAAATAAATAAGTTACAGAATGGAATTTAGTACGTAACATATCGTACACGTGAGACGTAAGATGTAGTGTGGCGTTCTTTGTTGTATTGATTTTTAGTTCCAGAATAACATAAACTGACTGCGTGTAAAGGGAAGGTTAGATATTGTGTACGAATAAATTTAATAATGTAGGTGTAAAACCGTATACTAATTGATTTCTTCTTCTCCAAAGTACTGGGGTGCGGTAAACTTTTTTCAACCAGCAATACATAAATAAAAATATTATTTTCATTAATATCACAGGATATTACCAAATAAAAAGCAATAAGTCGATGATTCTGGTTAGTCTTAACCATCTCACTGAGAATTAATGTATTAAAAAATGTTTACGTATGACAGGAGATAGTTCAATCAAATTATTATTTTTTTTATTTTAAGCTGCAAAGTTGTGACGTGTACTTTTCTGTTTTACCTGAGCAATTGTTATGTAGAACTGATCACTCTACATAACGAAATTTTACATCCAAATGAAGAAGCGCGCATTCATTGTTGCTGCAATAACAGAACGGTCACTGATTAGACGCCAATCAGCTGTTCAAATAAAGGAGTTAGGCTAAGGTGAGCCATTACCATGCCATTGATATTTTGTCGCTTGCGTATGTCAGTTAGTAAAATTTCAGTATAATAATTTTGTCTTTACAGAATTAAATATCTACGGTAAACTAAGCCTTGGGCCTCGTAGTAAGATTGTCAAGTCCTGTCGATAAACGTAGGAAATTAATACGTTACCTGTAATAAATTAATACTAATCTAGTCTTTTAATAGTTCACGGAGATAAATAGTTGTAAATACGTGTTAATAGTGTCAAATACTGTAACCACAAATTGTTTCTGTAAATTGTACATAATTAGGCCGAGATATTATCTCGTAACAATTGCATCGTCTCTCATAAATTTCCTTACTAAACTTGTTAACTGTTCTATAAATAATTGAATCAGTATGTCCTAATGTTTGTATATTATTTAGTTTTAGTCAGAATAATGTGAAGGCAGTTGTCATGAAATTTATACCTACCATTGCCGTGAAAGTGCATACATTAATGCATTATGTTAATACTTCAATACACTTTACTATAATTATTGTAATTAATTAGTTTAAGTAAGAACAAACGTAATTAATTTTTTCTGTGTCAGAATAATTATGCTTTGTGTTTAAGACCAATATTGTATATCATTGTAATTGGCAGATTCTGCGCTTTTTTAATGTACTTATGTTTATACATTAAACGTTTCTTTACATTTTACTGGCCGCTGTAAGCTAAATACGAGTATGTTAGACACACCAACAATAGTGACAGATGTTGCTGTTTTAGTCAGCTGGTTTCTTTTAAGTTAAGTTTGACATTGTTTTCATGATTGAGAATAAGCAGTGTTTACTGATTTCAATGAGTCGCAGAAAATGAATAAAACTGACTTTATAAAGTTAAAGTTTCAAGATAGGATTGCACGGACGATACAATCGACGGCTCGTGTGTGTGTTTTGGGTCCGCTCAGTTGGTGAGTAGACTTTACACTACTTATTCCATCGTGCTCCCCTGGGAGGTCGGACTAACTCCGTCAATGTCATTGTGGAGCCTCTACCTATCGGACTAGGCCTGAATAACTGCATCAGGGTGGATCCAGTTTCGAACTTTGACAAATGGGACTCAACTTTAATTTAATATCTAGCCATTATGTATTCATGGGAATTATTGTTTTGTAATTTTGTAGTTCAGGAATATGGTCATCATGATTTTGGCTACTGTAATTTTGTATTAGTAATCGGAGCGCTCCTACCGTAATAATTTTTAGTATTTTTATTTCATTTGGCCAACGAGTTAAGTTTAAGTTAAGTTAAATAAATATTTGTTTATTTAGTTTAAGACCTTAGCACTGTGAGAGAAATAGGCAATACAGAATGAAATATGTGAAATATTGGTTTTAATTTCTAATTGCCTGATATTTAATTAGAGATCTTGCAACTTACTATTAGAAAATAATCAACCGAAATCTGTGGCTAATTTAAGTACCTAAGGCTTAGTGTCGTAAACCTAATAGTTCTTGCGTGCATGGTAGTGGTCTCGATTGAGCATACCTGAGGGCAGGAAACTGTTCCTTGTTGGAGACCTGCGACTATCACACAACCCCATCAACAAGGTGGCGCCCTTATTACCGAGCAAACCATAACCATCTGGGTATCCGTCAATCTTAGTAGTCCTCTGTCACTGCGCAAGAACTTGGTTGTCTTGGCGCTCTACCAATACTCACGCCCTTCTCCACTGAGCGAGGCCGACAATATTGCTAACCCGCGAGGAGGGGTGGCAAACTGGCGCCCAACGCGGGGCCCCTTGTGTTAGCACCTGACTTTCACAGAATATTAAATTGTATTGAACTTGTAGTGTAAATATTTTTGAAAGATAGTATTTAGTATTTTTGTTGTTTGTTAGTATTGGGAAACACTGGTAATGTCTTGTTAATGGTTATGTGTTAAATTTTGCTAGTGTTCATGATCTTAAGTTAAATATTGGAAAAATACCTCTTTACGAAACATAAAATAAATAATTTTGTTTTGGATTTGAACTTTCCCCGGTATGACAAACTGAGGATGATGTGAACTTACATAATCGTTGGTTGCATTCTAGTGTTGTTATTTGGTTGGAAAGAACTGCATTTTTAGGATTGGCTAAAATTAGTGCGAGGTGATATTTCCATGTGGGCTGTATGAATTATTCTGGTTATCTGGTGAATTTTTAGTATCCTACCTCACGATGAATGCGTATCATCTTCGTAAGACTGAGGTTATCTACGAACTTAAAATTAGGAATGTTGATACCGATGGCAACGCTAATGAACTGAGGAAGCGTCTGACTCAATGTTTTTCGGCTGATACCCAGGTTGATGAAACCGTTGTAAACTCTTTGGATGCCGATGCGGAATTGGAGGAATGCGAAGGGAAGTACCAGGACTTATCTTCGCTAGTGAGTGATTACAAAGGCACGAATAATGACAACGAGTTTCATCGTATTGTGGTTCGTCTTTGGCATTTGTATCTCCGAGTGGAGAGAATTCCGATTGGGGCATCTTATGATAGTGAGCAATCGGAAAGTAAGGAAAAGATGCTGAGTAGAAGTAAGGAGCTATTGGATTCTTTTAGAGGGTCTTCTGATTCGAAAAACCAACCGGATCCCAGGACATCGGCAGGTGGTTTTCAACAGCTTCAACGACCAGAGGATGGAGCGCAAGAAACTAATTTTGAACTGCCCAAAACTTTAGAGTTGGCATTTAAACCAAATAAAACCACTGAAGACGACGAGAACCTGGCGACAGAAAGGAAACTTCTAGAGGAATGGCGGAATAGGGAAGAAAGAAAACTACAACAGGAAAGGCGTCACCAAGAGGAATGGCTCCAAAAGGAAGAGAGAAAACTACAAGAAGAAAGAAGAAAACAGGAGGCAAGATGGAAACAAGAAGAAGGACGACTGCAAGAAGCCCGAAGACAGCAAGAAGAGAAATGGAAGTTAGAAGAACTGCGACTTCGAGGACCTCAGCAGAGAACAGAAGAAAGAATCCCGCACGAGGAATTGAGAGGTCAAGAAAGAAGAGGACCTCCAGAGGACGACTACCTTCCCAGATTTTCACTAACTCGAAACGACACAGGCGCTAGTTCCCGGCCCAGATATGTCCCAGTCTACAAGTGGGGGCTAAAGTTTGACAACTCCGGACCAAGTATCGCTGCATTTCTTGAGAGAGTAGAAGAACTTCGTCGGGCAAGAGGAGTCACACATCAAGAGCTATATGAGTCTGCGGTTGATTTATTTGCCGGATCAGCGCTTGTCTGGTACCGTGCTGCGTCTATTCGGATTCAGTCATGGCATCAGTTGACGAGGGAGCTCAAAGAAGTCTTTCAGCCTGCGGATTATGACATAAGACTTCATCAGGAAATCTTTAATCGGCTGCAGGGAGATAATGAGCCGATAGATCTGTATATAGCCGCTATGGAGGGTTTATATGGAAGATTAGCAGTAGCTGTTCCTGAACCTACTCGCTTAGCACAGATCTATAATAACCTGCACCCTCAGCTGCAAGATCGATTGGCACTTTGCAGCATTCAAACTCTTGAACAGTTGAGATCCATGGGACGTAGAGCCGAAGCGGGCCGACTAAGTATGGTTAGAATAAGGCCCGCAACTACAAGGGAAAATACCCTTGAACCGGACCTTGCTTATCACGATCAGAACCACCCACGAAAACCTTTATCCGGACGTGTGGCCAGCGTACAGTCTGCAAATTCAGACCGCCAGGACCCTGTCTGCTGGAATTGTGGAGATAAGGGCCACCGCTTCAGGTTTTGTAGTAAACCAAAACGAAGGTTTTGTTTTGGTTGTGGAAAGGAGGACGTATTTAAACGAGACTGTGTAAAATGCAGCTCAAAAAAACGGGCAAGGCAAGGGGTCAGAAAGGAAGTAGGTGGTTCTGGCTCCTTGGATACTGAGACCATCCCGGCCATAAACTATGTCATTCATAGCCAACAAGAAGACCATAGGCCTTATTTGAAAGTGAGGGTGTTTGGCCGTGAAGTTACCGCCCTCTTAGACTCGGGAGCTTCCCAAACGTTTTTAGGTGGACATGGAATGTGGATTATGAATCAGTTTCCCGCTCGCTTTCAGTGTGCCAGTGGACGTTTTGTAGAAACAGCCGACTCAACACGCCATGAGGTCCAGGGCTTTGTCAATCTACCCATAACTTTACAGGGCCGTACTAAAAGTCTAAAGGTTTGCGTTGTACCACCACTGCAGCATACCTTAATCCTAGGCATCGACTTCTGGGAAATAATGCACATTGTTGCGGATATGCGCAATCGGAAGTGGGACTTTGCAACGAAGAGTGTGGATTTATTTTGTGGTTATGTTGAGGGAATCACATCGGAAGACAATCTAACTCTAGCAGAGAGAAAACGGCTACAAGATCTTCTCGAGGAGCATTTCGAGGATGAGCCATCAACATTGGGTAGAACAGACCGTGTGAAGCACGTCATCGACACTGGGGGTGTGCCACCAATCAAACAGCGGTACTACAATGTATCCCCTGCTCGTCAAAAACTCGTCAATGAGGAGCTAGACCGCATGTTGCAGTTAGGGGTTGTAGAGCCTTCACAAAGCGCCTGGTCCTCGCCAATTATGTTACTGGATAAACCTGATGGCAGTAAAAGGTTTGTCGTGGACTTCAGGGCGGTGAATGCAGTGAGCCGAAGGACGCCTACCCTCTACCACAGGTGACCGCTATCCTGGATAGACTGAGGGACGCTCGATTCTTATCTAGCCTGGACATTAAGAGCGCCTATTGGCAAATTGAACTAGACGAGGCAAGTAAGGAGAAGACCGCGTTTGCAATACCGGGTCGTGGCTTATACCAGTTCGTTACGATGCCTTTTGGTCTGTGCGGAGCTCCCGCAACATGGCAGCTCTTCGTTGACACAGTCTTGGGACCAGAGCTGGAGCCGAATGTCTTCGTCTATCTAGACGACATTATAGTTGTGACATCTACATTTGAGTCCCATCTTAAAACCTTGAAAGAGATATTTAGAAGAGTTCGTGAAGCAAAGCTCACCCTCAATAGAGAAAAGTGCAAGTTTTGCAGGAGAGAACTGAAGTACCTGGGCTATATTGTCAGTGGGGAGGGTTTGCGAGTCGACCCTGAAAAGGTAAAGGCGATTGTGGATATCCCAATCCCCCGGAACCAAAAGGAGGTTCGTCAATTTACTGGAATGGCCTCGTGGTACAGACGCTTCATTCCCAACTTCGCGTCACGTATGACTCCTTTGACTTCCTTACTGAAACGGAGAAATCAGTTCGAATGGACTCCAGAAGCCGACATGGCCTTCCAGGACGTAAAATCCTGCCTGATTAGCGCTCCAATATTATCCTGTCCAGACTTTTCGAAGCCTTTCACAATCTCCTGTGACGCCCCAGGCGTGGGGATCGGCGCTGTTCTTAGCCAAGACAGTGAGCAAGGAGAAAGTGTTGTTGCCTATGCCAGCCGCACATTAACTCGGCAAGAGCAGAACTTCTCGGCCACTTGAAAGGGAGTGCCTTGCGGTGATCTTTGCTGTGGAGAAATTCCGGCCTTACGTGGAAGGAACCAGGTTCACGGTCGTGACAGACCACTATAGTTTGCTTTGGCTAAGTAACTTGAAGGACCCGACAGGACGTCTGGCTCGTTGGGCTTTGCGATTGCAGCCCTATGATTTTCACCTAGTACACCGTAAGGGGCAAGAGAACGTTGTGCCAGATCTTCTCTCTCGGACCACTCCACCGATATCGACTGATCCCTCTCATCCAGACGTGATTCATTGTGACTTGATTGAGATACCAGCTACAATACAGGACCAGTGGTACAAAGGAATGTTGGAAAAGTTTAAAATGGGCCCTCAAAAATATTGTCAGTGGCGAACTCAGGAGGAGAAACTGTGGAAGAATGTGAGCACCCTGGAACCCTCGCTTCACCAGGATAACTGGAGATTGGTACTTCCAAAAGATCTCAGATCCCAGGCCTTGTTCGAATGCCACGATACTCCAACTGCTGGACATCTAGGTGTGTCAAAGACCTATAAACGTATCCAACAGCTGTACTATTGGCCCTCTGCCACGATCAGTAAGAGGCTTTAAGTACCTGTTGGTTATTACTGACACGTTTACTAAGTACTCAGTCCTACGACCTCTCCGAGCTGCTACGGCAAAGCTCGTGTCTCAACACCTGGAAGAGGACATCTTTATGGTTTACGGAGTACCACGGTACTTCATATGTGATAACGGGTCTGAGTTCATCGGGAAACCAGTGAAGGACCTTGCCAAACAGTACAATGTCAAGATACTACTGAACGCAAGTCGACACCCACAGGCGAACCCGGCAGAGAGAGGGTTAATCGGGATATCGTTGCTATGTTCCGAGCTTATGTAACAGACAACCACCGGGAATGGGACAAATTCATTCCAAAAATAGGTTTTGCACTCCGCACCGCGCATCATTAGGTGACACAGCATTCGCCCGCGTTTTTGAACTTTGGGCGAGAACTCGCTACGTCGGGAGACGGATATGAAGTTCTTAACGATGGTTCGGGTGTACCCTCTACTGAGGATTGTGGTCCCTTTAGTGAGAAAATACGAGAGCTTAAGGACATATTCCAAGAGGTTTCAGAGAGACTGAAAACAGCCCATGAAAAAAATGCTAAACGCTATAACCTGCGCAGACGACCTGTGACTTATAGAGTGGGAGACGTCGTCTTGAAAAGAAACTTTGTACAGTCTGATGCTACTAACTACTTTGCAGCCAAACTAGCACCACGCTATGTTGGACCCTACGTAATAGTTGAACAGGTATCTCCTCTGATCTATAAGCTGGCGGACATGGACGGCAAGAAGATAGGCCAGTGGCATGTGTCGGACTTTAAGAAATTTCGGCAGTGAAGAAAATTTGGGAAATTTTCTGCCGGATGGGGGGTGTTTGTGACGTGTACTTTTCTGTTTTACCTGAGCAATTGTTATGTAGAACTGATCACTCTACATAACGAAATTTTACATCCAAATGAAGAAGCGCGCATTCATTGTTGCTGCAATAACAGAACGGTCACTGATTAGACGCCAATCAGCTGTTCAAATAAAGGAGTTAGGCTAAGGTGAGCCATTACCATGCCATTGATATTTTGTCGCTTGCGTATGTCAGTTAGTAAAATTTCAGTATAATAATTTTGTCTTTACAGAATTAAATATCTACGGTAAACTAAGCCTTGGGCCTCGTAGTAAGATTGTCAAGTCCTGTCGATAAACGTAGGAAATTAATACGTTACCTGTAATAAATTAATACTAATCTAGTCTTTTAATAGTTCACGGAGATAAATAGTTGTAAATACGTGTTAATAGTGTCAAATACTGTAACCACAAATTGTTTCTGTAAATTGTACATAATTAGGCCGAGATATTATCTCGTAACAATTGCATCGTCTCTCATAAATTTCCTTACTAAACTTGTTAACTGTTCTATAAATAATTGAATCAGTATGTCCTAATGTTTGTATATTATTTAGTTTTAGTCAGAATAATGTGAAGGCAGTTGTCATGAAATTTATACCTACCATTGCCGTGAAAGTGCATACATTAATGCATTATGTTAATACTTCAATACACTTTACTATAATTATTGTAATTAATTAGTTTAAGTAAGAACAAACGTAATTAATTTTTTCTGTGTCAGAATAATTATGCTTTGTGTTTAAGACCAATATTGTATATCATTGTAATTGGCAGATTCTGCGCTTTTTTAATATACTTATGTTTATACATTAAACGTTTCTTTACATTTTACTGGCCGCTGTAAGCTAAATACGAGTATGTTAGACACACCAACAATAGTGACAGATGTTGCTGTTTTAGTCAGCTGGTTTCTTTTAAGTTAAGTTTGACATTGTTTTCATGAATGAGAATAAGCAGTGTTTACTGATTTCAATGAGTCGCAGAAAATGAATAAAACTGACTTTATGAAGTTAAAGTTTCAAGATTGGATTGCACGGACGATACAATCGACGGCTCGTGTGTGTGTTTTGGGTCCGCTCAGTTGGTGAGTAGACTTTACACTACTTATTCCATCGTGCTCCCCTGGGAGGTCGGACTAACTCCGTCAATGTCATTGTGGAGCCTCTACCTATCGGACTAGGCCTGAATAACTGCATCAGGGTGGATCCAGTTTCGAACTTTGACAAATGGGACTCAACTTTAATTTAATGTCTAGCCATTATGTATTCATGGGAATTATTGTTTTGTAATTTTGTAGTTCAGGAATATGGTCATCATGATTTTGGCCACTGTAATTTTGTATTAGTAATCGGAGCGCTCCTACCGTAATAATTTTTAGTATTTTTATTTCATTTGGCCAACGAGTTAAGTTTAAGTTAAGTTAAATAAATATTTGTTTATTTAGTTTAAGACCTTAGCACTGTGAGAGAAATAGGCAATACAGAATGAAATATGTGAAATATTGGTTTTAATTTCTAATTGCCTGATATTTAATTAGAGATCTTGCAACTTACTATTAGAAAATAATCAACCGAAATCTGTGGCTAATTTAAGTACCTAAGGCTTAGTGTCGTAAACCTAATAGTTCTTGCGTGCATGGTAGTGGTCTCGATTGAGCATACCTGAGGGCAGGAAACTGTTCCTTGTTGGAGACCTGCGACTATCACACCCCATCAACAAGGTGGCGCCCTTATTTACCGAGCAAACCATAACCATCTGGGTATCCGTCAATCTTAGTAGTCCTCTGTCACTGCGCAAGAACTTGGTTGTCTTGGCGCTCTACCAATACTCACGCCCTTCTCCACTGAGCGAGGCCGACAATATTGCTAACCCGCGAGGAGGGGTGGCAAAGTCTTCTGACTTTTAACCGATATAGATAATAAAATATTGTATAATACATCTTAAACACATTTAAATAGTTGTACTATGAAGGAAACATGGTTTTTCCGGACATTTGCCATCGTTCAGCGAAACGAAAAATCAGTAACACTATGTTTCCAGATCTACAATCGGATCTCTTCTTTAGGTAAATAACTAACCTAATACATATTACAAAATAGGTTAAAATAAACAAATCATATTAAAGCGTTCTTTCACGCCTAAGTCAGGAATCACAACCACCGTGTTGTGTGTCAACTTCACTAACTCTAAAACACGCACTCAATAAATTTTGTTTCACTGAACAATGGCAAATGTCCGGAAACATTTTTTTTCATTCACAATCCTTCCATCGTCAAAAATAAATTTCAAACATAGTTGCACTACTTGAGAAATATTAAACATTCAATTAGGAGAAGAACCTTCCACTGAAGAGGTTTTAACAGCAATAAAATTTACGAAAAGTGATTTGAACGAGAAAATATATCACCCATAAATCGTACTATCCGAATAATGTTCCTGCATATGAAAGGAAACGGTTTCACTAAGCCACTTTAACCTAACGCTAAATCACGTTATAAATCAAAGGATATGCTCCATGTTTTACTTGTTTTGAAAACAGTATCGAACAATCTATTTAATATTTACCTCTATGTGCATATGTTGGTTTTTTATTACGGATTGTTATATATCGGGAATTTTATTTTTTTTCTAAGTGTTGCATCGGTAATTCCTTTTCACTATTACTTGATCGTGTCCATTTTATTCCAACATATAGATCTTTGTATCAGTCATATTATAATATTGATCTTAAATATATAATCCCTAATCAAAATAAATCCCTCTGTTAGCCAGGGCAATTGCACCAGAGTAAACATTTTTCCGTTAGGAGTAGTGTTCCTGTCTCGGAAAAAAGATTGAAGAGAAATGGACCTATATTTATATTTTCCCCTGTCTAAGGGAAAAAATAAAAGCGTAGAAGGGAAATGGAACTATATTTATATTTTCTCCTATATTTTCCCCCTGTCTAGGAAAATTTAAAAAAATCATTGAAGAGAAATGGACCTATGTTTAACGTTTATCACCTTAGATTAAATCTAATAGTTGCTAACATTTATCTACAGATTATTAAATTACAATAACACTTAAGACATTACATGTAAAAGTAATTCGAAAATGAATTTTATACTTTAGCAAGAAATCTTTATGTATGATATTATTTTTAAGCAGTCTATATTAAGTTTCTGAAGGTATACTGAGTTATATGTCGAGTTTTATCAAATTAAGAATATATTTAACTAACGTAGACTATTTAAATGTTTATCATAATAGATATTCCGATATTACAGAAATAAAATATCTAGTGGTAAAAATTTCTTAATTTTAAATAGTTATGTAAGCAAAGCTTTAATGATTAATATTAAATTAAAACTAGAATAAATAGTATACCGCAATATGAGTTTCTCACACTCTGAAGAAATGTAATTCAGCTCCGCAGTTCTTCAACACTAGACACCCTCTGACAGTCGTCGGGTCTGGTTTTATGTCACTTTGAATCCTCAAAACCCCAAAACGTGATACATGGGGCCGTGTACTTGTTCTTAGTATTCATTCTAATCGTGGAAATGCTCATATCTCCACATTTTAAATAATGTTTAAGAAAGTCTCTACCTACGATTTTCCAGATAACTCATTACAAACACTATTTTGAAGTTTGGTAGGTAATTACGTAGCCCCAGTTTTTAATAATTAACAATTTTACAACTCACCATAAAACCTATAATTAACAAGCTAAATCGTGATACGGTATTAAATATCGTTTGTCAATCCGCGGTAATGCCATATTTACATTTATTTCATTCATTTTATTCACGAGTTGGTATGACTGTTAAATGTGGTAAGGTCTGTTTCATCTGCTCCGAAGCTGACATGTTTGAGATATAGTCCAATTATGGTTTATTGTTGATTTAACATGAAATTTCAACATAATACTGCTTCTGCCTGAAAACTTTGGCATCGTGATTATCCTGTAAAGCCGGAAGATGCACAAATACAATTATTTTTTACATAGGAACCTCTACTGGTCTTTGCTCACTTAGTCATGAGAGGACCTTTGTCCTAGATTCCTGATTGACAGGATATTCAGGGTGGGTAAGGGTGGTTGCAGGGACCGCCTCCTGTTAATATCCCAAGAAGAAAGATAGCTGTCTCTAGATTTCAGCATGCCACATTGAAAGAAGGGGAGCCTAGCTATGTTCCAGCCTCTTAGAGTAAAAAGGCGTTATCGCCGATTAGGGTATTATAACTTGTAAGTCAATTAGGGATAATTTATAATACTATATAACCCTAAGCCACTGGATTGAACAGCGTGGAGGGGTAAAACCCAGGGTTCGAACGGGAGAGGTAGTTTCCAAGTTCAGCTCAGAACCAAATTAATGTAAAAACAAAAGCCGAAGCAAGTACAGCACTGATGATCAACGGATCAGTACGCTTTCATCATCGCCGACTCGGAAACGTAAGGAAATAAAAGGGAAGGCGTCAGCATTTGCTTTAGGATGACTGTTCTCCTACCTAAACGTACCCTAACACACATTTGTTAGCTAAACTCAAGCTCGAAAATAAGGAACGCTGGAGCCAACGTACGTCAAGCGACCCAGCGGCCTCGAAAAGAAACGATAAACTAAATAAAACCCAAATTAAATCTCGTCTAGCCCAAAGCTTAGGAACTCTGGTGCCAACCTAAGTCAAGCAATAAAATTTAGTCCTATTTATTATAAATTATTTTCTTGCTATATTTTATATCTAAAATAATATTCTATTATAAGTTTAAGTACGTAGTCCCATTTACTGATCGTAACGTTAGTGACTAGGAAAGTGTAGGCAAAAACGTGTTTTAGCAGGAAAAATGAGTACCTACTATTTCTAGGACTTACTTGCACCTTATCGCGTCGTATCGTGGAGCGCTGACTGCGACTTGACGACTCCGACTGAGACTGAGTCAGTCAGACACAGCGTTCTTACATACTGTAATACCTGAGCCGTCCGCTGTAAGTCACTTCAGCCCTAGAAGCGAACTCCAGCGGACGTATTTTGAAACTCCGTGTTGTTTTATTATCTGGTCGAGCCGGACCCCGCCAGCTGACGTCATAATAAAATGCCTTATTTAAGTCCCTGTAAAAAATTACATGTTACAGCATTATTAGTTAATACAGTATAAACAGAAAATATATTTTTAAAATTGAAAATAATTTTTTTCCTGTTGTTCACAAGGGGCTTCTTGAATCCTGGTCCTCAAATAAAACAATGAGTTTTGATATATTTCATTTACGTTTCAAAATCTGTTAGGTCAACACCTAACTTAATATCCCATGATTAAAAATGAGAGTGATAAACACACAATTTGTGATATGCTAGTATATCCTTCGAATATTTGCTTATTACTATAATATATTTACTAGAAGAGAAACACCCGTTAAAAATAACGTTATTCAAGATTTAGAAAGACTTTGTAGTAGAAATCTAATTAGTGAACTACTTGACTAATGTTAAATTTCCGTGGCGTTTTACAGTATACGCGTGTCAGCAAATCCGCTGATGGAAGAGTGCCGGCTGAGCTGCCAAAACAAACAGTCTAGCTTCTCTTACACAAACTGAGATAATAATGGAGCGGGATGTAGAGCAGACGTGGAAGAGGTGAGTTTGGGTATGAAGAATACTGATTTCTGTAATAAGTATCAGCGCTCACTGTCCATCTAACCATCTGCATGTGCATCTCTCCATGTATCGAACCTAGATACTTGGATCTGGGTACGTAGTATTCAAAGAAGAACGATATTGGTATTTGTGCCAAAAGGTCAAATTTTTGTCTGCCTAGGTAGATCCTAACAAATATACCTCGGAACATGGCTTCTCTTTGGTTCAAAAATTAACCTTATTTACCTTGGGGTCAAACGGCTTAACGGCATTTAGCTTTTCTGTCTGTGTAAGAGGGATAACTCTTATTAGACTAGTCGTAGAGAATTTTGGTTTCTTTTGGTTCCAGGAAGATATTTATTTATATAACGATACAAGTTATAATGGTCAGTCCGTCCATATTTGTATCCGTATATGCACCATATATTTTGACAGCGCTGTAAAACCCAATTCAGCCGTTTTCAGTATCAAATTATGTCTGCTTATTTTTTGAGTATTCCTTTTTACTACGAGGAGCTTAATACATATTTAACCCATGATATTTTAAATTCAAATAAAACATTTTTCGTCAAATGGTATTTATTTACAATTTATTAAGTCTCAAACTATCCGACCATTATCGTTAGAAAAAGAAAGTAAAAATGAGTAGAAAATCCTTACAATTTGTGATAGAAAAACTAAAGTTCCATTACAATAAATAAGTGAAAATCTTTTAGGGTATTATACATGTGCACTATGTAATAACTCATCTTAACAACAAATGCCCTATTTATCACATACTAAAAATAAATATACCCTGGACAAAATGTCGTCATGTATACACAAATTTTAAGACCTCCCATTTATGTATAGAAAGTGAAGATGTTTTTTATAAATGTTTTCTTTATAGGAAATGTGTATATATTTTCAACTAATATTTAATTGTACTTATCTTAATGAATAAGTGACAGTAAACTTTTCTTGAAGTTAATTTGTAATTAATTTCAAGTTTATAACTACTCTGAAATCCAATAATATTTAAATTCTTGTTTTTCTAGTGACTCATATAATAAATTGTTGGTTCTAACCCACGTAAAGTGCATGTTTTAACCAGGTTAACTATTCTAGATTAGGTGTAAAGTTATTTACTCTTGCTTGTGACTCTGAATATAAATGTAAACATAAGCTATGCGTTATATCATCATTACCATTCAGTATTTTAAGTTGTTATTTGTTCAAAGACCACACTAAACTAGTCATTTAATCTTGTTACTTTAAAAAATATTATGATTTTTGCATAAAGGTAATTTTTATTCTTCCTTATATGTTTTATAAATGGTAAATGTCTCTCCTAATGATGGGGATAATTTTTACCATTAAGGGTTTAATCCTTATTCCGACATTCCTAAGCTAATTAATTTCCTGCTTACAATTGTAAAAATGGAGGGAAAAAATACAAAGGAATAAAAATTTTATTTAGATGTTGATATTATATAATAATTTATAATTTCTGACTTACAGTAAAATGTGTGTTTTAAGCAGGTTACGTATTCCAGATTATACATAAAGTTATTTACTCACATTTAACATAACATAATGCCTTCCAATAATAAAAATTATATCATAAACGAAATAATTTCAAGACTCAAAAGCAATAATTTTGTAGGTCACCATGAGGTTAAAACGAACGCGACTCTAGAAGTTAACGTAATATTCACAAATTTAAAGTACCTCAAATTCGGTTTCTGGATTTCCTTTTTTTTAATAAGACTAATGTCTCTAATATATACATACTTAAATTACTAAATATTTTGTTTCTAGTATAAAATGTTCAAAATAGTTTGAAGGAAAGAAAAATGAGCCGGTTAACAGCTACTTCGATTAAATCTAAAGAGAAGATTACACAGTTGATGTAGGGATGAAATCTGTAAAGAAGTTGAAAGGCATTTTTTCTAAATCATCCCCACGTGCCACCTAATCCCACCTAGCTACCATCCCACTTAAGCCGGGTTGAGCTGTGGGCCTGCTAGCGTATTGTTTCATATGACGCAATAAACATCTTCTCCATCTTTGTCCTCATACATCCTACCCTCATAAATTCCAATTTTGTACCGAAGATAAATTATTCGCGAAAGATCATTTATATTTCTGGTATTAGAGGATTAGAAATAAAAAAATTTTTTTTTTTAAACGAATTAATTTAAATATTTTTGAAGTAACCTTTAACATAGGATCATAAATTTCAATGGTTTAACTGACGTTATCAAAACTTTTAAAAGGTTTATTAAAAATAAATTTGGAAAAAAATACTTTAAGCCACAATTATATAAATAATAGCTGTTATTGGCAATACTGTATAGTTGCTGCTTAAACAAATCTGAAAAAAGCTTAATCAAATTCAACTCGAAGCGAAATGAAAAAGTTATTAAGCACGTCTTAGATCAACCCTTCTTCTTCACCTACTTTGTTGTATCCTGTCCACTGAACAAAATTTTACTTTATCAATCATGTTTGAGGGTTTGAAATTAAAGTAAAAAGAATTTCGGGTAAGCGAAAACATTTCCATATTCCATATGTTTCCATGGGAGTGAGGTTACAAATAAGGTTTTTGGATAACCATCATATCCCCGCTTATTATTTATTGTACAAAAATACTCTCTTTTTAATAGTTTTTAATAACTTTAAATATAACAAAAGAATACGATTTGATTATGTATGTATGTTCTGTATATGCCTTACTCAATTACCTATAAACTACTTTATCGATATTACTAAATATGTACATGGAGATTATTTGTGACCCTGTTTAATATATAGAGCTATAACTATTTCGAAACTCCCTACGCGCTGTGCTACCCTGATCTTTAAAACTAACTTTTGGTTTAATTAGCACACGCACATTTGCGTTTTAATTATCAATAAAGTTCAAGAGAAATAATTAGAATAATGTAAACATATTTAAACAGATGACAGCGAATGTATGTTTTTAATCATTATAAGGTACACAAATATCATGTTACGTGCAGTTGCAGTTCTTTTTCAGGTTTTGTTTTATTCGTATTTTAATCAACGACAGCAAAATGCCATAATTATAAATCATAAGCGTGTTAACTGAAAAGTAAATAACTTCGACTTTAGTCTCACTTTTGACTTAGGAATTCTCCACACCGACCTAAAATAGTTAGTTTTATTGAATTATTTGGGGGTATACAATCGAATATCATATTTGAAGTACTCATAGAGGACCCATCTTTAATTAAATATCGATCAAGATATTTAAATGTACTTCAGTGACTATAACTTATGTCATGATTATTTGGAATACTGTTTGAATGAACAGAATAAGAATACGACCACGATTTCCCTGATATTTAAAATGAAATTGCGTACGAAGCTTTTGCATTATCTAAATTTGAGGCCTGCTAAGTGTTTTTTATAAAGTCAAAGGTTATTGGAAATGTAATTTAAGAACTGCAAATTATATATAAGTAGGTTAAAACTTCACTACAGTGATTTATTACACAACAAAGTAATATGAAATTTATTTATTGATAAATATAATTCTACCAAACAAAATTAAAATTGAAAAATATTTAGTTTTATTTAAAGTTTAAAAAACTCATAAAACGCTACGTGTTTCTACGCTTAGGCTTCAACACGCCACCGCCTGACATGGGTAATTAATTATCCATGGAATTTGTTAAATCAAAACGAAACTTGCCGGAGGAAACGCAAAAAAGAGGATAAGGGTAGTTAGTGTTGCTTATTAGGTCTTATTGCTATTTTCACCAAGGCTAATGTATCTCTGCTATCACTATAATATAGTGACAAAAACATTCATACCAACAAAGCAACTTATAAACTGGTTCTAAATGCCTACTGATATTTTTAAAAACATACACATAAAAACTGACATAGGGAAAATAATTACACCACATTAAAAGTTATGCATTCTTTTTTTCATACTAATATTTAGAATAAGATATTGACTAAAGCAAAGGAAACACTTGAACATTTTTGAAATAAGTATACATTGTCTAATTCAACAAGTTTACCTTGTAAATAGAAGGTTGACCTAGATCTCGCTCGTATCCCACATGTAGGCCAAGAGCTGTAACAATCATTGAACACTGCTGAATACGCGAGAGACTAAGCTTTACGGCAAGTAGTGTCGGGGAGAGCAAACATTTACATTCTTCTGATAGAACAAATGTTATTGCTTGTCGTGAACAGATGTGTGTACATTTATACATAGCATCGCATCGGTTTACAATTTTATGGTTTGTATACTATTTTGATATGTAACGTTACACAGTTCCAACAACATCACATCCTAGGGAATAAAGAGATTATCTGTTGTAAATAATGAATAAATAAAACCAATTATATGACTGGATAATTCTATATCGTTAGAATTATAAAACAATAGCAAACATTCTTTCAATCATTCCAAGTATATTTTTATTATTTTACTGTACTGCATTATATTACTAAATTTAGTCTTGTATTACATTGCCTTAAAACATCGCTATTCATATATTTAAAATATTTCGAACCCAGCTTATGTTCCATTATTAAGTATTTTCCAGCTTACGTGTAATTATATTTCTGGCTGAGAATAAGCGAACTCTGTCATTTGGGTGACTATAAAAAAATTTGATTTCTCTATATTAGTATAATTATCATTCTGCACGATATCGCGAGAATGAACACACCTACAGACTTGAAATGCTGCATGAAGGTTCAATTATATAAACGCACATTGAGTTCCATAATGGTGTGGGTCACTAAATGTGAATTAGATGAATATTAGCGATAGATTTTGTATTGGTCTTATGAGTAACCTTAATAGAAAACGCAGGATAAACAGGTTTTTAAACAAACTTAGCACAATTATATGAAAAAGGAACGTAGATTTTCATTATGGTAATTTACATACGCATACTTTGATGCTTTTGCTAAACATGATGTTAACTATAACTTTCTAATTCATATGATTTATTAAATAAACAAAGTATAATAATTTTATGTTTTAACAGGTGACATGGTAGTACATCCAAATAAAGACTTGAAATCTTGCATGCAGTCCTAACAAAGCCCTATGCAAGACACGAAGTGTGGTATATTTATATCAATCATATATATGTATATATATATTGAGTAATTTATATGTTGAATAACATTAATGTCTAAGAAGACTCCTAGTACACATAACAAAAAAATGAACTATTATTTGTACAAAAATTTTCTTATGGAAATAATACATAACTTTTATTAGATCTAAAATACATAATCCTAAATAATTAGAAAAGGTATACAATGGAGCGCCTCATGCGGGACTTTATACGAACTGTGTACATATTATAGTTCCATATCTAATGTTAATAAAATTTGTAATGCTTATGTTTTATATATTGCATGTACCTTTATTTGACCTACTTGCTGTAAAAATTCAATTAGAGCTTGAGGGTGAATTTGTTTGAAGTACTTATTAGGTACTTACCGTACTATTGATGGTAACAAATATAGTGCAATAATCATTAAGCAGAGATTATTTAAGAGATCATATATTTACAATAACATTTAATATTTCTCTCAAACGATAAACTCATATATTTACTTTGAGAAAGAATTGTTTTAGTAAATATTACGGTATAAAGAAATGTTTATGTGATAAAAATAAAGTTGTTAGTACAAATATGAGAAAGTTCTCCTACAGATAACTTCTAAAAGCACCAATTCCTAAATATAAGTATCAATATTATACTATTCTAGCTAACGAAAATTTTAAGTAAACCTTTCTGTTCCATTGTTGATGTCTAACTTATCGGTTCTGCAATATAGTTTTTAAGGTAAGCAAAACATTCTTTTTAAATTTACGTAAAATAGATCTAAATGTTGCGTTTAGTGTAATGGTTTCCTTTCTATAAAATTGGTTATGTATTTTATAAGGTACACATGCACGTGTAATTCTAAAGTCATATTCGTATAATTACCGGAATTGTATTAGATTAATATCAGAATGAAAAATATTAAATAAAAGTTGATAAACTAAAATAGCAATAAATGCAAAATCATGAACACTTCTCAAAATATCATGTAAATAAGGTAATATAATATATATGTAATGATTATAATATATATATATATATATATATATATATATATATATATATATATATATATATATGTATTATTTAATTCTTTTCCATCGAGACAAATAATTGCTTAACAATAATTTTATATTTATCATAAACTAATAAAAGACAGCAAGTGAGCGAGGAAAGCTATTAAACATCTATTGGATAATCAATAACAGCTCTCTGTTCCGCTGCCTAACCAATCTATCGAAATCTTGTTACTAGAAATATTGGGTGATTGGATTTTGAAATTCGATCATATTTGTCCATTTATAACTAAACACTGAAAATAAAAAACATATCTCTTTTATGATTCTATTTTAGGCCAGGTTTTTATTTTTATAATAAATCCTGTTTAACCAAAATTATTCGCTTTTAAGAAAAAGACTAACCAATATGTGACAAATAAAAATTTTATTTTGTAATCACTGTTACTGTACTAGATACTTTTGTCTATGAATAAGTAATATTGTCCCTTTTATAAACCTTTTCAATTGCCCATAAGACGGTTTATAGCAAATGTCAGTAAAAACTGAGGCCTCCAAAGATAAAGAGTGGCATAATTTTAAACTATACCTTTATTACTAACTTTAGCACATGCACTATGATAACAGGTGTTTTTATATGAAAATATTGGAAATAAAACATTTACTCCCCTATAATGTTTAGGAAATTTAAATTACAATCTGATATATTTATAAGAATTTTTAATGTAAATTTAGTTCTTAAAACAGTTCTAGTGTTGTATAGTCTTTCCTATTAACATAATAAAACAAAAACAACTCTTTAATATTACAGCATCAATGGTATAAACAATAAATAATGTATCCTGGATTATAGCTACTCTTATAAGATCATAACGTCATAAGATCATACAATATGGAGGAAAAACATGCAATTACGTTAACCTAAAATTAGTAAAAAGATTAATAATAGAAAAATAATTTGACAATGTAATACGCAACCATAAAAAATATATCATTAAAAATGCAACTTGAAAACAGTAACTAATATTCTTTTTGTATAGATTAAATTGAACATATTATTAGTACAGTGTGAGTTCAAGGAAACTGAGTCACAGTAATTTACCTACCCTACAAATTCAACCGTCCGTAGTAGTGAACGAGAGAATTGCCACTGAAGTCACTCATACCCGAGTGACAAGATAAGCTCTTTTAATTGCAGCAAGTTAGCTCTGAGTATAATTGAAAAAGTTGACTAATTAATATCATAAGAGGAATATTATTAAAGGTTCATCGTTGGAAATTGACTCCAGCCTAACAAGCTATTTTAAGTAGGTATACAGTACGCCTAACAAGTGAAAATTTGGAGTTTGCAGCCGGTCGTATACATGAGTAGGTAGTTCTATCGTTACCTTCTTATAATGTTCTATCCTATCTTTCTTAAGGTATTCCATCTACGCCAATGACATTTCAAATTGACCACATATCCATTTTTATGAACAGATTCGAATCGTAATCTTTGTTCAGGTGCGATATTGGAGGAAATAGCGTATATCTGCCCTTTGAATGTCCTGCATTAAGAATAAAACTGTGTGAATCTCTTTATATTCAGTTATGGATAGTAAATTTCTCCAATGAAAACCTGGTCTTTGTTTTCTGTATTAGTTCATCTTTAATGCAACATTATATATTCCAGAATGTGCATTGGATCTTTACAGGTTCAATTAGTGGCATTACGCCTTGTTTTTACAAGGCGTAATAACAAGATTTAGAGAAGAAGGTTTTTAATTTAATTTTCTAAAGAAAAGACAAACAAAATTTTTTTAACTAGTAATTCTTAATGTCAACTAATAACACCTGTCGATTTTCATTCACCCATACGAGAGTAAATATTACATTAAACTGTAGGGATTATTGACATAAAGAATTAGTTACCTCTTGTCAATGCCAGTTCTGATCAACTCATAATTAGACTAAACATTTTGCATAGGAAATTTTATATCTTTATTCAGTTTAATGATAAATCACCACCCTGTAAAATACTTAAAAATACTTTTATAGGCTATATTGATTTTTCCGAGTTTTAAAAATGCAAAAAGAAGAACAAACATTGCACCTGAAGTATAGGGTATATCCACATGTATGCTGTCAATCGTCATGATTTGTAATACTTAGATGCATTGGTCTTTCCCGGGGTGGAGTGGTCGCGTCGGTGTATTTATGGCGAGCATTATATGCAGCGAGCTACGCGAGAACCGCCAACTTTAGATCGTAATATATAATTAAATATGACAAATTATTGATTAATAGTTATGCAATATTGCTTAGCAACGCTTTTTAAAAAGGAAAATGTAATTGAAACACTTAAATTTATTTTTTTTATCAGTTTATTCATGTAAAAACGGGATTTCGAGCCACGGCACAGCCCTCTGTCGGCAGATAAAAGAACTACAATAGCTGGAGGCCGTCTGCAGAGAAGAAATCGACTCACCAGCGTAGTGCCCGGTTCGTAACGAATTAAACAACTAATATTACATGCAAAAGAGTTAACGTATAGAGTTAATAATATGCAACAATTCTGATATTTTAATCCAATGACTGATAAGGAAAGTCTACAACTGAATAATTTTATAACCTAAACTGTATAGAATACATGCATGAAGACCTATTAAGAATATTTTAATTAAAATAATTATATAAACACAAATAAATGGAAATTCTAATTGTAGTGTAATAAGCAAAGATAATTTACTTGACCTAAAGATTATGCAGCCGCATGTGTAATTGAGAACTGCTATTACTTGAAGTTTGGTAAACGTGTAGCCTAGCTTGTGTAGCTAAAAGAAACTGTCAGAATTTTAGACGTTTTCCTCTTCCGAACGAACAATAAAATAAAAAATGACGGTAGACGAAACGTTCCGTTGGTTCCCTGTGGAATGTTAGTATAAGAACGATAGCGGGTGAACTGAATCCCGTAGCTAAAATCTGATTGCAAATTTAAAAAGAGAATTATATTTTGTACAAAAAAGTTATAATTACTTTTTGCCGTACGTCCAGCGGTTAAGCCACAAAACGCCTTCAAAGTCTAAACGTTAGTAAAGTTAGAAAATTACTGCGGTTTCGAACAGGTAACATATGCAACTTCTTAAGGAATTAGAATAAAACAATTCTGAGATTTACTATAACATTAGGAATAAAATTTAAACAATCATGGGGAAAGCCAGAAGAAATATAGGCCTATAATTTATATAAAATGTCTGACTTATTTTGCGCTACTTAATTAAGCGGTGAAGTTAGATAGTTTAAATTGTAAACACTATATATACAAACTGCTGGTAGTTTATAATAGAGAGCATAATATCATATGCAACTGAAAAGGAAGTACCTATAATGATTACATTATATCATTAATATTTAGCCCTTATTATCTAATGAAAAATGGAAAGGTTTGCTACGCATACTATGAGTGTTAAATGGACTGGAATTAAATTAGAAATATAGATTATCATGGTATTGTATCAACATTTACATGTGTACGGTTTCCCAGCAGCCATCTAATGTACTCGTAATTTAGATTTGATCTATTCCGACGGACATAGATTTTAGATTCCAGTATTTAAGTCTGTTACAGTGTCAGGTACAAGACGGTACACTGAGAGGAAGGTGCAATAAATGTAACTAAACATTTACGTTCAATCAACCATTCCTACTAATAATGCATTATTTTTAGTACATGTTTTACCTAATGTTCAGTGATGTATTTTAATTACAATAAATCATCGCTAAAGGACATAGTATATTAAAACTAATATCCGATAATTATGAACGAAGAGAAGATAATATTATGCATTAGCTACAAAGGTATTCCCAGCGGAATGGAAATATGAGTTAATTAAATAAGCCTAAGGCACTTTGACAAAGTAATTATAATTTTTATTCATGACAGAAATTATGAAAAACCTTTGGTAAATACTATGCTAAATAATTAATGAGAGGAGTGTATTGTATGTCGTTTGCCTTCCAAAACGTGTGTTTTGTAAAGGTAGAAAACATATTCTCCTCTTTTACCACTGATATTTGACAAATAATTCAGTTTAAAGTTTAAATACAACTGTGGTGAACCGTTTACGAGTAGTATATTTTATGAAAGTCTACATAGTTGCTGTCTGTATGTAATTGAGTTCCTGTTTCTAAAATCTTAGTGGTTCTCTAGTAACACTAACTAGAACAGGTCTTTAAGAGTTTGGTGTATCCAAAAGATAGTAGGATAAAACAATAGGGATTAAATTAAAATCTAGCTCCTTATAAATTAAATCCAGTTGTGGTAAATATCATGCATTTTCCCTTAAGTCATCCTCAAAACGAATTAAAGTGACAATCTACCTGTTTGTCACTAAAACTTTCACTATTATGGTAATAACTATTATTTTTAAATAATACATACATAATAAATGCTTCTAAATACTATGAAAATGCTTCTAACAATAATTTATAATTTAGTTTTTTTTTAATTTAAATTGGCCTATGAATTTTTATGTGGCACTTCTGAAAAATTGAAAAATGTTTTTACAACAGACTGTGGTGATCCAAAATGATGAGATACTTTTGAGAGACATTGGAAATAAATCAGAAATGTTATATAGTTTCTTGATTTTTTTCACTGTAATTACAACAAAACTCACTTGGGCGTCTATTTATGACATATGTACTAAAGCCAAATTGATCCTTGAGAAGTTGAGTTTCAGTTTTTTAAGAATAAAAAACCAAAAGGATTTATTTCTAATTGCGCAGAATGTAGGAGATAGAGTTTTATTTTCCCCTCACTTATATTTCACTGTTATCTTTACAGCTACACAGATCCAGGAAAAGCATGACCGCACATTAATGCCCAACGGCTTTTCTAATGTTACTGTCTAGAGTGGCTTTGGAGTTTTTTGATATAGAGAATCAAATTATAAGACGAGTTTAAAGATATTTAGACAATATTTTTCATGAAACCTTTTACTAGGTGCTACAAAATACTTACTAAAGGGAAGGTTTTGTGATTTTAAAATAAATATTTATTATTTATGAGGTTTGATTTACTATAAGCCTTGTAACTAATAAGATAAAGGGGGTATTAAATTAATCAACACTATTTTAGCCAATTATTGAAGAAAACAAAGATGATTTATTACATAAAAAAGAAGAACCAATAAATGTTTATATTATTTTCCAAAATACTACCGAGGATTACACAAATACATGTACATAGTATAGCTCCAACTTTTAACTTTAGTTTCTTTTGTAAATTAAATTGTTAAGACCACTTAGTAATTAAAAACTTATATGTCTGTTATGTATAAATATGCACTTTTTATATTTACTTTTGTAAAGTATCTCATGAACACATGCTTTCATAAGTCTTACGAAATAAAATTATAATTATTGGTATTGTGGGATTTTCAATTAAGTGATATTTACAAACAGAATAACCCATATAAGTTCAATATTGAAGATACTATACGTGTTTAATGAAAAAGCAGTTATCTTTAATTAAGACAGGGGAAAAAACTGCCAGTCAACCACAGAAAACAGGGAACAGAATTCACATATGCTTGCTGTTAATGTACCTTATCAATTCCATACTTGGTTTGATATTTACATTAATATTTCTCCCCTACTTGTGTACATTCAGTTTGATTCTAACAACAAATTTTAGAAACGTCGAGTTTCAACTAGTTTTAGATCGCCTGGTGTACATAATTTAGAATCCATTAAAATCGTCTATCACATAAGTAACATATTACACAAATATTTAACCTTGTGATATGGAGAATTAGGGGAACTAATGCAAAGGAACATCCTTGTCTGAACACCAATCTTCCTCAGTCCTGGTAGAAAGTGGCAGTCTCAAACTGGATCAGTAGAACCAGGTCGGTAGTTACTGCTCCTCCAATCTATACAGGAAGAATATCATTTTAAAGGTGTGTGAATGCTTATGGAGTTAATGGTTAGGTGCGAGTAAGGTGGGTAGATTGAAACAATAAGGTGATCCGTTCTGTAATTTGCACCCTGATACGATCAGTCCTAGATACATTATTAATATCTGAGAAGGCTACTGGTGTTCGTAAAATATACACAAAGACAAAGGATCTAGACTGGGCAGTGGATTTTTTTTGGGAAAAAGTCACACAGAGGGTGTTTGCAGAGACATGTAATCTGCACCCCTGTCAATGAATATGTAAAGGAAGACATCACCTTATCATCTCTTGCTTTATGAATAGATGGAGTAGTTAATATACTACGTTCGATTTTCGTGTCGTCTAGGCAGTGATCGTTTAGATAATCATATTTTTTTCTCTCAGGATAATATGCTGAGAAAACCTTACATTGCACTTAGTCCTAAAGTAAGTTTGTGTTTGTTTCTGGAGGACAGGCTATTCAGAAAGGCAAAATTTGGGGGTAGGTTGGGGATATAACTGTATCGATATCAATTTTGCTTTCAATTATTTGAAATAGGCCAAAGCTATTTTAAAGGTGTCGGTTATTATTTTACTTACACTATTCAATTCACATTAAATGACCAGTGCAGTAATTTTCCCAAGGTCTGTACCGGCAAAACCAGAGGTCGTAGCTCAAATCTATAATATCAAAGATATATATATATATATATAGATATATATATATATAAAACCAACCTAAAATAAATTTAACAGAAAACCAAAGCAATATTCGATATACTTACTACTGTTAGAGTCTCATTGTTGATCTTAAAAAATCCGAGAGCGGAGAATCTGACATTGTGATTGGACAGCTGCAGCAAAAATATTTCTAGCTGGAAAACCACCACAGAATATTGTACACTTGATAGAAAACAAAAAGTATGTCAAGATTATACCATAAATACTTAAAGAATGTTACTTTTATAAAATTATTTAAAAGCATCCTGTACTTATGTCTTTAGTAATGCTTAAACCTGAACCTGCTTATCAGTTTATCAGTAGGGAAAACAGAATAACTTTTTTCATATAAAAAATGTTCCTACATGAAATCAATTAGATTGACTGCATTTGAAGTATTTTGTATCGTTTTACAAAGATTAGATTTATTAGGCAATTATATGATTTTTATTGTGTTGTACGTAAAGTATTCTAGGTTTACTAATATTTCTACAGCTATTTAAAAACTAATAAGCTCAAAATGGACATCGTTTCGCCATCACATCCAATTTGAGCTTCTTCACCACTAAATGTTTTTGGATTTCTGCAGACGATCATGGCTCGGAGTAATTATATATATTGTAGGAGTATAGTCTGTGACAGCGTCTTATTCCAGACGCTGCTTTACAAGGAAATAGAACTGGAGCTAAACTTAACATTCGTGTTAGATTCCTAAACTGTTTGTATTAAACATTATTTTAGTTTTTGGTACTGTTTAATAAATATTGAGTAAATGTAAATCTTCTGAGAACTAATAGATAGTTATTTGAAATGTCAAAAGTTTTATATAATTCTTCCAACTTAACTGGAACAACTATTTTTATTATATATAATTGCTGGCTGTTACCCGCGGCTTCACACGAAATTTTTAGAACCGAAGTCCTTATAAAAAGCAATTATGATGTAATATGATGGGAGTCCTACAAACATTTTAAAACGTAAGTAGGCATGCAACAGGTACATATTATTTAAGTTCGTGGTAAATTGTATCAGAGTTTAACTTAATTATTATATCATGTTTGGCACTTGTAGGAGCATTTATGGTTCTAATTAATTATATACATAACGTCACAGCTGAATCTGCCTTGTAATCCCGATCAAGAAAACTAAATCTCGAATCACACAGGTCTCGGAAACTTACTTTGGTCAAAAAGCGTATACTTCCAGTCCTTGTCATATATTTCAGGTCTAAGATATTTCCAGTACCACAGTAGAGTTTGCCTTGTTGTTCTGACAAAAAAAAAAATATATATATATATATATATATTTACATAGGACCGAGATGCCTACTTCGGTTAAAAAGTGCCTACTTAAGACCGTTTAAACTCACTTACCTACTGTGTCACAGGCTAGCTTGCCATATTTCCTCGATTAAAATACTGTATACGTTTGATTATATAGTTTCTTGAAACTCTATTTTGGTCACAATCGTGTTGGCATATTTGAGTTTGCTAGGACTGAAAAGCCTATTACGACCTAGGGGGAAGTCCTACCTACTTCTTATGTACTTCCGGTATAAGAGGGAAATCCTTATTAAGGTTATGCAACATTCCAAAATAATCGTTATTAAAGTTTTGCGTTAAACTTGTTTTTTGCACTGTAGCCAATGAAAGAATAAATCGTTAAGGTATGTTAGTATTCATTTTTCTGTTTTTCCGTAAGCCTTTGTTAAAATGTAATATCATAATGTCAAGGAAGCCCACCAGTTTTAAAGTAACTTATGTGAAAACATTCATAACTTTGTTCTTAAGGTTAGTTTTATAACAGTATTTAATGCATTAGATTATTTTAACTCGTCACTGGCGCATCTGGAGTAAAATTTATATATTCATGTTTTATTTACTATCTGCATTACACTATTGGTCAAGGATTGTTTACTTATTATTGATCAAATTCAAATGTAAACAGATGTTTCAGAAAGTTAGTTGAACTATAGCTTTCAACAGCTGTAAAAATACGTTTCGTTCTTATCATAACATTCGAATGTAAACAAACTAATTTTTCAATTTGAATTTGACTTTATTTGGAGAAATTAATGTGTTATGGGTGGTACAAAGCACTCTAAAATATGTTAATTCAGACCAAAAGTTATACCTGTTCCAAACTCAAACACAATCCGTATAGCTGTTTCAGCGTGATTCGAGGACAAACCTCGAAACATCCAAATATCCAAATATTTAAACTTTCGCATTTATAATATTAGTGGGAAGAATACATATTTTTATAATGCATGAATAAGATCATATATCAATAAAACGTTATAATGGAAAAATATTGATTTATAAGCTATTATATTATATTATTATATTTATAACTTATTACCTGAGAAATAAGTCGTTAATAAATTATAATTATATACTTTTTGCACAACAAAAAATCTTATTTCGTATTGTCTAGTTTCTTCTGAAGAATCCATCTACTTAAGGAAAAAAATTAAACCATAAATCCAAATTAGTTTATACATTTAAGTACGTATTGTATGTTTGCACTTCAAATATACTTAGTAATTATTATTTTACGTATTCTTTATCGTTGTATGAAATGTATTTTAACAAATAACTATTGCCATCACCTCTTCCCTTACGCTTGAGTCCAGATCCCTGTTTACCAGCTTGCAGATCATCGGCGCTGCCTCGTCAGCCTGGAATAATAATAATGTATCTTTATATACACAGTGGTATGGTGTTGTTTAAGCTATTTTAATTTAAAACTTTTGGCTTCTAACACCGAAATTTTTAGGTTGTAATAAGAAACGGTATATTTTTGTATAAAAATAATATAGGATAAATTCGAATCTTATTTAATTTTGGAATCTCCTAACCATGGATACTGAAATAATGTTTGCCTTGTACATGCTTACTTATAATTTAGAAATATCACAGACCTCCGACATATTATTAAATCGTTAATGCTATCACAAAGTAGGTTACGCCCTTCGATTTTAAAGAACTGTTTGTGAAACAGCGGGTAATTGAAATGTGTATAAAGTTACTACTAAAGGTACTATTGTGTTTAGCTTACAAATAGGAAATCTGGGTTGGAATTCCATGTTATCACTCATGATTTTGTTCATATATTTTAATTCAATTGCCTAGTATATAATAAATATTAGTGATATTCAATTATTTACGTTTTCTAAGCAAACTTGTTACAAGTAAATAAAAGTGGATCTAAACATATTTTCATTAATACGTTATACGTATTAATGACGTAATACGTAATACGTTATTAAATAGTATTGAATAGTCATCGTAATATAAATCCCTTTTATATTACATTTTCGCCCGTATAAACCATCCCTTGTACTACAATAATACAACTATGTGTACATATGTGTTAAAGCGATAAAATAATGATACTAAAAGTGGACAATTCAGTGATTCCTTTTACATTCAGTTTTAAGCCAACAAAAACCCTAAACGTATAAATTGTTTTATAAACTAATGATTAGAGGCAGTTTTTCCTGAAACTGTGCTACCACAGTCCATTATAAACAATAAGGAGCGCTTTCTGTTATATTTTCTTAAAGAGGGTATTCACAGAAGTGTGTTACAAACTTTACTACACAGTCGTAATATTTACTAGTGATTACTAATACCGTTATTCTTTTTCAAATGTACCGCTTAGGTGTTGTATTAGTTTTTTTGCTGTTGTAAAGTAGTTATAATTTTTTTAGGTATCGTACGAATAATGCTGTGGATTTATAAGTGTAAAGATGTATCTACTTCCGTTTTGAAATAAATTTGATTGACATATTGTGTGTTTTTTGGCAATGGCTCTTAGGTTATCAGACATTAACAGGCTATTTGATGTCCCAGATGACAGTGTAGTTCCCAAGACCCTGGATTGATTGGTAGTGAGGAAGATAATAACGTTTTGTCATATTCTGGGACAGACAGCTACGAGCCATCTTCTGATGATGAATCCGTAGAAGAAGAAGATTACGACAAAAATAAGCCCTAACGTAAGGAAATCACCACAGTGGGACACAACGTCAGTATTGTAGAGTTATTACAATCAATGGAGAGTCCAAGTTCTTCACTTGATGTTCCTAATCAACTTCATAGTACATCACAGCAAAATAACGGTTCGTCACAGCCGAACCCTGGTACATCACAGCATAACTCTGATACATCACAGCAGAACCCTGGAACATCACAGGACAAACCTGATACATCACATCAGAACCCTGGAACATCACAGCAGAACCCTGATACATCACAGCAGAACCCTGATACATCACAGCAGAACCCTGGAACATCACAGCAGAACCCTGATACATCACAGCAGAACCCTGATACATAACAGCAGAACCCTGGAACATCACAGCAGAACCCTGGTTCATATCAGCAGGATCCTGGTACATCGCAGCACAACCCTGGTATTTCGCAGGAGATTCCGCAGAACCCTTCTACCACACAAACTGGACCTTGGAAATTTACAACAGGATACAGGTAGTGTTGAACATACTTTTTGTGTTAGAACCATTAGAGTTATTAGAGGAAAAAATGGTTATTGTCGGACCAAAAAACCCAGAACAGCTTCATCAAGGACCCGAGCTATGAACATTGATTATGTTGCAAAAAACGTAAAAGGAATAGCAAAAAATGCAAACTAAAAACTAAAAATGCAAACACAAAATTTTCTTTCTTTTATTACTGATGAAGATATTTGAAAATATAGTAAGGTTTACATAGATGGAATTCTTCTCAAGAAAACTAACTATAATGAAATAACAGCCACCTTGCAGCTGGCTTTAACAGATTCCCTTGAGATTAATGCAATTATAGGAATACTGTTGCTTTTAGCTGTACATAAAGATAAACATTTGAGTACTGAAATTATGATTGATAAAGTTACCAGCGGAAGTACATAGGCTACAAAGCTGCTTTTAGCAAAAAACGTTTTTGTTTTCTTCTTGACCTTTTAAGATTTGACGACAAACAAACTCGAGACGGAAGAAAAGCAAACGACAAGTTTCCTCCAATCAGAGTGTCTTGGGATACATTTATAAAAAATGCATCGAAACATTACGAGTCCGGGCCGGGCCTTACCTTACTATAGATGAGCAGCTATTACCTTTCCGGGGTAATTGCCCGTTAAAATGTACATGCCGAATAAACCAAGCAAGTACGGCATCAAAATTGGTATGATCTGTGATGTTGGAACTAAGTCTGTGTTGAATGCTGAACCATATTTAGGTAAAGGTACCACCCCAAGAGATCAGCATGTTAGTCATTATCATGTGAAGAAACTCTCAGCACCGTTCCATGGCAATAATCGTAACTTGACTACGGATAACTGCTTTTCAAGCATTCCTCTGACTAATGAGATAAGTAGGAATTCAATGAATCTTACGGTCATTGGTACTATCAGAAAAAAATGAACGGGAATTATCTAACTGTACAATCACTGCTAAAAACAGAAAGATTGGAGATACGGTATATGTATGATGGCGCTATTACTCTATTATCCCAAAAAGTAAAGACAAATAAATCGGTTTGTCTTATTTCAAGTATGCATGACACACGTATAACCTCAGCATCTGGAAAACCAATTATTTTAGAACGTTATAATCATACAAAAAGGGCAGTTGACGCCTTTGATCAGATGTGCAGTGTTGTCATCTGCTCTAGGAAAACAAAGCGATGGCCAATGTGTATATTTTTTGGAATGCTCAACATGGCTGGCATAGATTCTTGGATTACTCACAACTTGTATCAAAGAGGGAAATCTTGAAGCAAATATCTAGAAAAGAGTTTTTAAGTATGGTTTACAAAAACTTTGTAACTCCCTTGTTAGAAAGAAGACTCCAGCTGCCTACAATTCGGAAGTACCTAAAAGGTGCTATCTCTGAAGAGCTACTTAGAGCTACACGGCCCAATGGAAAGACCTGTTCCAGAACGCCCTCTTCTTAACAACACAAGGACAACTTGTAAAATTTGTCCTTCTAAGAATCGAAGGATGACAACGAACCATTGTCTTCGATGTGGTCAGTCGTACTGTAACAAGCACCGTTGTGGAATTTGCAGCAAATGCTGTGAACAAGACTGAATTTGTGAAGGTGTGAACTTTGCAACTAAATTGATAATATTATGTTTATATGTTTTTGTAAGCATTGTATAGTTTGAGCTTTAATTTTAAGGAGCTATCAACTATAAAAAACTGTAGTGGACTTAAGAAAATATATATTTTTTTAGTGTCATATATTTTACAGTTTTCAGGGTTTTATTAATTAATTAAACACACAAAAACGAATACAAACTAATAATGTGTAGTTTTATTGTGATCATCAAATAATACACTATATGATTACTTGATTTTGTAGTTTTTTTTTACAAACCCTTACAAGAAAAAACATGCTACTTCAGAAACACTTGCCGTTCCAGGGTTAAATTTAAAATTAAACACACGAAATGTTGTTAGAGTTAACGGAAAGTAACACAACTAATTTTGTAAATTTCCCTCTTATCTATTAAACCCGATGTTTAACATTTGGTATGATTATCTTAACTAGTTTTAGAGATAATCATAGTTTTTTCAAAAAAAGAGCGGCTAGCGGCAAAGGTATATTTATGTCATTTTTATGTTTTATATGATGAATACAATCACGTATAGAAGTTTATGACACTTATTTGTGAACACCCTGTATATTTAGTAGTTCCATTAAACATTCATAACCTTAGTCTAGTTTTTATATTGTGTAAACAAACAATTATATAACGATGGTATGATCAACGTGAGTATTACCGGGTTAGCGACGTCCATGGTTGTGTTCATTAACAGAACTAAGTAGCAGACGTTGGCTAGGATCCACGCTCCCTGGATGACATAGGTGATTACGTTATCAATACCGACGATGAAGAAATAAAGGCCATAGAATGTCATGATGGTGATGTTGACGAATGAGGAGAAGACCCCAGCCATTAACTGAGCACAGTAAAACTCGTTGGCCTGGTGTACAGCTTCACACCACAGCCAGTAGCTGTTAATCAGAGACTTAAGCTTCTGCACAGTGCAGAGGTAGTTGCCTGAAAATTTAAAAATATGCGTAGTATATTTTGTTGTAATAATACTTTTATTGCTAAAATTGTTTGACTGAAAATTTATTTTTCCTGTCTCAATCAGGATATGCATTCGTTTATTCCTATTTTATTTATTTATTAATTAAAGGTAATACACCATTTTATACATTATGATATAATGTATAAAATTATATAAAATAATATAAAATTATAAATTATAAAAAAAAAATAAAAAAGTGTCATAAAGGAACCATACAATAACATGTGGCAAGCACACCAACCAACACGTGCAGAAATAAGCGAAATCAATAAGCAAACTTAGTGTACTAAAATATTGGTTCAATAAATAGTAGTTATACTAGGAAAATCATATAAATGATAATAACAATAATAGCAATAGCAAACAACAGTAACAATGAAACAGCATCAACGTACAACATATAACATTAATAGACTATATAAGGTAATCGAATCAAATAACAATAACAAAATGTAGAAGATATGGTATACAATAATATAAGCAATAATTTGATATAACGACAAATAAAGTAAATTGTTGTATGACTTTCTATTGTTTGCCTTAATCTCCTTGTTCTATAAGGAATAAGTACAGAATACTTGTAAACAGTTAATTTGTGATATAAATGTGTTAATAATTGCAATACTATACCAACCAATTAATATAATATGCGTAAAAAAGCTTTCATATTTTGGTACAACTTACATGTAATCACCGTAGAGACAACATTCCACCGACGACGGTTAATTAATGTCTGTCGAAAAACGATGTGATTTATAATTTCCTCCTTTAATTTGACATTGACCATTCTAAAGCCTTTGGCAATACTTTGAGTTATGTAGAAGAAATGGACGAAGAATACAACTTTTGCACAGTATAAAAATACGATAAATAGATTAGTAATCACTGATAGCGTTTTCTTAGCTGTTGTGTCATAGTGTGACAAGCGTTGAATAAAGGTGGCAGAGAATAGAAAGATAGCTGCGACGGTAAAGATGACTATGACTTTCACTCTGATCTTAACCTCTGATTTTGTACAGCGAAGACTACGATATACCTTCTCTAAAGTTTCACAAACATCGATAAGTCTTTCATAATTCCGGACACAACTGAAGAATACGACAGCAGCCATCACTTGGAGGCTGACGCAGTTCGCAGTCGCAGCTAACTTGGCGATTTTGCCTATTTTCCACATAGGACGACCGTCTGTATCGGCCAGAAAATTCAGATACAGGCTAACAGAGAAGAGTGTCACTTGCAGAAGGAATACAGTTGAGCCCCAAAATAGACCTGTTGAGGAAAATTAAGTTGTTCCGTTTCATTAGAATCTGAATCATATTTAAGTGGAAGACAACCGACTACTCTGCTAAACTGAAGGATATGGTTTGGGAGAAATTTCATGTTTCTAAACGGTAACCCCTTGTAAACTGTTCAATCTAGAATAGTCTACAGAGTTGTCTATTTTGTTAATATAATGGAATGTAAACAGTTTTCCGTTGTAAAATTACCTTCAATTATTTTTAAAATTGGTCCATTACTATGATTATTGTACATCAATTTACATTACTTATTCATTAAGAAAAATGAATATGAGTTAGTACTCTAATCCTATTTACTTAATATCTGACGACACTCTTCTATCGTTACAAATATGAGTAAGAAATATTTATCGTTATTAATATCACATAGAACCATGTACAAAGTAACTTTCCTGACATGTGTATTACATTAGTAAGCGTTTTATGAGTAACGGTTTTTAATTACAAATACAATATGCCAAATTACATTTATAGGGAATATTCTATAAGAAATTATTGAAC
This sequence comes from Homalodisca vitripennis, assembly GCF_021130785.1. NCBI lineage: Eukaryota > Metazoa > Arthropoda > Insecta > Hemiptera > Cicadellidae > Homalodisca > Homalodisca vitripennis. The sequence goes on from NW_025776346.1 coordinate 59,372, forward strand.
TATATTCAATGTAGGGGTAGGCGTATATGTTTATGAGTCTATTAATCATTAATAAAACTAATCCATTCTAGTTTCTATTGAAATAGTTTTAATGATTAGTTATAGTTTTATAGATATGGAAAATTAAGGACGGTTATTTAGGTTTGACTATATGTAAATTTTTATTTATACTAAATAAGTCTTGTATACTAAAAAATACACAGCAAGGACACTAAGAGGTTAAGTGTACATACGAAGTGATTTTAACGGTTATGTTAGCTACTGTATACGTCACTTGTGCAATACCTTTTCGAATAAAAGATCTAAGTGCTCGTTCGGGCAAAAAAGACCTGGTAAAGTGAACAAATATAAACTTAAGTTGGTACAGTAATATAATTTTTAGGAAATATCCTTTTTACAACTTCAAAGTAATTTTAGATAACATCTATAGCTACAGAAAAAGTTTATATTTTATGATTAATTTGCTGAGGAAGAAGTGAAAACAGCCACAGTTGCCAGTAATATAACCGGGAGTAGTGTGGTTTAATTGAAACAGAGCAACAATTGGAGAACAGTATGGACAAGACTAGGTCTGGAACGACCATAAATCTAAATAGTATTGGTGTAAGTTGACGAACTCATGAGAACCATACTAGTTAAAGAATGCTATGAGCTCGATTTGGCCGGGAACAATAAGAAATAAAAAGTAGAAATAAAACTGGTAGTGATGAGGTTTGATTTATCACTTTCACTGCCGACAACGTAATTTGACGTCGCGCAAGGAGTTCTATAGACTGCCGACAACGTCATTTGACGGCGCCGACTTTTACAGTAATAAAAACTCATTTAAAACGACTATGAAATTCGGCATTGATAGTCATTCGCTAATTCGATGTTTTTGTTTCTTACTCTATGTATTATAATCTATGAAATGTTGTTGGCAGTCATCTGTAACATCGGAAAAAAAAGTGGTTTGTTTACCGCTTCGCGTCGGGCGTCGGCTATTTGTTGTCGTTCTGCTACCGTAGTTCGTCGTCTGCGTCGTTATTGTTTTGCTTGCTATTACGTTTGTTTATGATTGTTTTTGTGAGTAAATACAATGAATCGTAACAGTATTGAAGACAATCAAGTTCTAGAAGAGTTACTCAGATGTTCAAGTGACAGTGAAAGTGATGATTTATTCCAAGATGACACAGATAATGATCCCGATTTTACTACTGATGGACTTCTTGGAGATGCAAGTAAGTTTGTTGACATTGTATTTTTACTCAAATAACAAATATAAGCAAATTAGTAATAAAAACATTTATTCTTGTGTTTTGTAAATAATTGGTTTATTACAGAATTTTACAGTTTATTGTTTATTTTATTTTATTTATTTTTTATTTTTTATTTTTTATTATTCAAGACTTTCCACACTAAAAAAAATATTTCAGCATAAGTAAATTTTAATTGTAAACATGTGTAGCTATAGTGTTAGTAATGACAATTCTAAATACAGAAAAAAATAATAAAAAATATATTATGCTACAGACTAGTACATGGTGATGTTTTTTGGTCAACTTTTTATTTTTTACAAAAAACGTTATGTTTTTAAGTTTTCAACCAAGACTTTCTGTTTGAAAATATTTATGCATGAGCATCTGTGTAGAAAGAGGAAGAACTTAGCTTTAAAAAAATGTAAGTCCTATGGTTTTCTTATAATTAGTTAAAAAATTATATATATTTAAAAATCGTTAAAAATGGGCGGCAGTGTAAGAAAGTTGTCAAAATTAGGAGGCGGCAGTGAAAGTGTTTTAAGAGGAGCAACAGTCGGAAAACATAATGGACACGACTAGGCCTGAAAAGAATAGAAATCTAAATAGTAATGGTATGAGTGACGAAATCATGAGGACCATACCAGATGGAGAATGCTATGAATGCGATTGGGTCGGGAACAACTAGAACATTCCCAAATTCCTACGAAATATTTTTCTTGGAAATTGTAACAGAGGCTGATATTTTTAATAACAGCCAGATTTTTAGGACGCCATCTTGGTGTTAGCAAATTTAATCTCTTAAACGCGCTTAGACCCGTATGTTTAATCGATAGATTATGTTTGAATAACCCACATCAACAAGATGTTTAAATTAATTAGTTTTACAGATTATACCAAAATTTTTGCATATCATGGTTTAAGTAGTTACAAAGTGCGTAGTTTAAACAAACAAAATGACGTATTTATCACATATTTTAATTCTACGAAAATAGGGCGTAAAATAGTATGAAGTTTATAATTATTATTATGAAGTTCAACCCAAAGTAGTTTCTCTTAAGGAAATTTTTTTCTTGTATCTGATTTGAAACAAATTCTACATGCATGTATTTGGATGTTACGTTTATCCCTAATCAGAATTTTATTTTATTTTTAATATGACTTAAATAATTTAAGCTAATGTTGATTCCAACGATATGACATAATTTTATAGATCTCACAAATGCTTAGAAAAAAATAAACTAAGGAAGTATATTTAGTAACCTTGGATGAATTTATTGTATTATTATGTAAAACGCCTTTTCTCCAAATGAAGACCCAGTGGTAGTCAGTCCTTCCTATTTAAGAAAGTTTACAGAAAACAAACAGATCAAACTAAGCTCAAGTGATAAATAGGGGAGAGGGCACTCTGCGATTCCAAATTGCTGATTATGTCATTGCTCAGAGTTCGTATTTCTTAAGTTAGGTTTATTACGAAGTTAACAACGCTTGTTGATAGAGTTTACTGATAATTTTCCATTATCAATTCGATACTGTTGACATCTTGATCATATTATCCTAAGAAGATGTATCATATTTGAAAAAAAGTAAACATTTTAGGTATATTACTTGCATTGCGAGAATTAGGCATATTATATTATAAAACACACGCACATTTGATCTATAAGTACAAATATATATATACATATATATATATATATATATATATATATATATATATATATTCAATGTTTATTTAATTAGGGTACATGTAATACTATGCCACCTATATAAAGGTTATATGAATGTATTAAATTTGTTTCCACGTTCATTTATTAGCATTTTCTCTTTGCCACCATGGTCAACCATAAAACAAATTTATATATATTTTCAGTAAAACTCAGCCAAATCCTATCAAATGTCTTCGCAAAGTTCAGTTGGTTCTTGAAATATCCTATAAACAGACCGGCATATAGACTGATAAATAGAAATGGAATTTTTTTCCACACCACCAAGTTGTAAATACCAATTAAACAACATATATCTTGCGTTTGTTCGTTGTGTTTATTTTTTTAGTGGATTTAAAAACACTTTTCACGCTTAATAAGAATAAGACCTGGAAGTAAAATACTTGATGAAGCTAATCAGAGATAAACCGACTTTGGCTTCAACTGGTGAAGAAAAAGGTCGTAGTGTTATATGTTTATTTCGAATGTTTGTGTTGAGTTTGAAATGAGTGTATTAAATAATTTAATATTCATGTGAACGTTAATTGAATGTTGAGTTTTGAGTATTTTCGTAGGGCTATTGTTTGGCTAACACCATCTTGGTGTTAGCCCAAATAATTTAATATTTAAACACTTTTTTACTCTTATGAACTTATTGAGCCTTGAAAATTCATAACCAATCTTGACCTGCATTTTAAAATTCCCTATAACATATTTCAACCTCAATTCCATCTGGTAACTCGTTGTGTGTTAAGTAGTAAAGCTAATGCACATACAATACAGAGAATCTGACCCCATGCAATGTATTTAAGTAATCATATACTGTAGCCTGTAATGACTCATTTCATACGCCCATCTCACATTCATTTCAATACTTAGGCCTAATTTAATTTAGAAATTTATTAGTAATAATAATTAAGGAATAATTATTTATAAATTGTCTCAAATGTAAATACAAACAATAATAAATACAAAATTAAATATATCAAAATTAATCAAAATTCACCTTATTACATATAAAACTCAAAAGTTATAAAGTGAACTAAAGTCAGTGATACAGTGTGCAGGGATGATTGTTGAAGAGTGAAGAGAGCAGAGATTTCAAAGGTGAAGAGGAGAGAGGGATCTGGAAGAAGTGAAGCAAGATTATTATTTTAAATAAAGAAACTGGTTACATTTATTCAGCAGTATTTGAAAGGTTACTTTATTAAATTCTTATTATCACTGAAGTACAAAGAAGCAGAAGACAGACATTGGGTGAGAAAATTCTTATTAAGTTTAATAGTGATTCATTGGAAGAACATAAAACCCAGGAACATTCGATTTGGCTAATAATTCAAAATTAATAGAATTAAATTTTAACAAAATTATTTTTCAAAATTACAATATCTTTTATTAAAAAAAAAATACCCAATATTTCTATTTCATTAGGCCAGCACGACCACCCTGCCCTAAAAATTAAGAATTGTATTTAAAAATTTACCATTATTGTATCCTCCATCTTGTTTCAAAATTCAAACTTGTATGTCAATTAATTTATCATCATTAAAGTTTACATTTATATCATACTGAGTTATTTGTTATTTCTAACTATAATCAGAATACAAATTAAGTTTAACCATTTATTTAAAGTGTATAATAGTAATAGTATATTACAAGCCTACTTGCTCTATTATTTCCACTATGTGACGGCGTTAATATAGTTTTATGGACCGGTCAAGTTGTACACGATTCCTATAAAAAAATTTGTTAAATGAAAAATTATAATATGATGATAATAAATCTAATGCGCATATAATTCAGAGAATCTGACCCCATGCAATGTATTTAAGTAATCATATACTGTAGCTTACTTGCTCTATTATTCCACAATGTGACGGCTTTAGTATAGTTTATGGACCGGGAAAGTTGTACACGATCCTTATAACAACATTTTTTAAATGAAAAATTATAATATGATGATAGTAAGGCTAATGCACATATAATTCAGAGAATCGGACCCCATGCAATGTATTTAAGTAATCATATACTGTAGCCTACTTGCTCTATTATTCCACTATGTAACGGCTTTAGTATAGTTTATGGACGGGGCAAGTTGTACACGATCCTTATAACAACATTTTTTAAATGAAAAATTATAATATGATGATAGTCAGGCTAATGCACATATAATTCAGAGAATCGGACCCCATGCAATGTATTTAAGTAATCATATACTGTAGCCTACTTGCTCTATTATTCCACTATGTGACGGCTTTAATATAGTTTTAAGGACCAGTAAAGTTGTACACGGTTTCTATAAAAACATTTTTTAAATGAAAAATTATAATATGATGATTGCATTTCTACGGAAATTTTGAATAATATACTCCAGCTCATATCAAAATGCATACACTTCGAAGATTTTCGAGTGTGTTATTTCTTATTAACTCAATTACCATTTTAAAAATATTATTGGATACAGAACTCCTGAATCAAATTTAGTACCCAATGCATTCTGATTATTTATATAAATAATAATTGTTATTAACCCTATCTCTATTTGGCTTTTTTTACACTACCTAAATTTAAATAATTTAGCATAATATTTACTTTAAATTTTGGTTAATAGGCATTAAGGGATTTTAAATAAATCATGTTGTATGCGTCAAAATAATTTATTTATTATTTGAAATTCTACCAAAAATATTCTTAGAATTCTATTTTTAAATTGTGCTGTTAATTTTACTATACACATTTTTGTCCTGTTACATCGAAGTAGTAATCAACATTTTAAACCTTTTTAAAAATAGTTATGAAACAGAATGATTGATCTCGTAAAAAAAAAAACTAATTATGGTTCTCACTATATTTTGATAACGAAATGCTTTCATCTAATTTTTGGAAGCAATATCATACAATACGGTACATCATTGTATATCACTCATACATATCATTATCAACCCTGCCAGCTCAGAGTCTTTGTTGAGAAGCTCAATAGACAGAATATTGTTCGCAAACAAAGCTCGCTCTATAGCCTAAGGAGAGTTTTGTGACATGCATCAATTGTTAACACGAGTTAAAACAAAGTTTGTGTGTTGGAGAAGCTATTGCGTAAGACTTTGGAAAAGCTACGTTCATATTTATGTTCCAACGATTAGGAGGAATTTAGATATTACGTTTTTATATTGTATTACAATAACAGGCTTATTAGAGTTGTGTTTATATATATATATATATATTTTTTTTTGTCTTTATCGGTAAAAATACAAAAAAGCTACATAAAAATATATTTACTATAAACTGAATAAACTAAAAATGGCCATAAAAATGCAATTGTAACACATTGTATTGATTCATACGTGAAGAAAAAATCAACACTGGTGTCCGGAATCTAATTTGTTAGAACCAAAAGTGCTCGTACAGGTGAAACATCTAACGACATTTTGCCGAATTTAAAGGTTTTTACACTAACGTAAAAATCAACACTGGTGTAGAAAATTTGTTAGAACCATTCTGTAAGAAGAATTCTCGTTTCGTGTAAGAAATGAAATTGATTGTATATCAAATTAATTTTTGAATATAATTGGATTTAAAAGTGAAATCGTATATTAAATTAGAAAATCAAAGAAATCAATTAATATAAAAAAATTCGAAAAAATTGAAACTAAAGAGCGACGAATAGAATGTAAAAGTTTTGTCAGCTGTAATAACCAAAATCTGACCATAAAAGAAATCCTGAAATAACTTTATTTTAATTCTAATGATTTTTATTGTTGTACGAGTACATATGATGGTCTGTATGTACTGGATATTAATGTAATAACGTTATAGTTATATCCTTATGCGTCCGTGCTAAAAATTCCAATTTAGAAGTTGAAAAATAATTATATATTTTAGAATCTGAAAAGAAATTAAGTAAAACTTTTTATCAATCCAACTATTTTAGTCATAATATTAAATTAACTAATTTAAAAATACACATTTAAATTACCTATAACTAAAATCTATAAAACTTTACCCAATATTGTATTTTATTTATAATACATGACTTAACTGGTACCGCATTCTTTTTACAGATTGATGCAATACTACAGGAGTCATACGTTTGATAAATCTCATTCAGCGCGATGTTCACCAGCAGTATTACACCTTCAGGGTATAATCTGTGACGACGAAGCCACAGGTGCTCTGTAATAGCTGTATAACATCTGATAGTTATCCAACGCCAGATACCTTGTTTACTTAGTGATTATGACAAGTAAGTTCTGATATATGTATATATATAAATATATATATATATAAAAGTTTGTATGTCATGAAACATATATTTATTTTTGAGTTTTTAATTAGCACAAAATGTTTAGTTAATTAATAACTTTAGTTACAAATTATGTTATAATTTGTATTAGGGTGCAGTACTACATTTTGACTAATACTACAAGTATACAAGACATACTAAAATTTTCTACATTATAGGCTGCTATGACTCTGTCCCGTGTAAAATTCCCTTGTTAGATGGCACCTAACAAACATAGTTGGTCTGATGCATTTTTTTTATTAAATGATAAATCCTTCCGATACTTTACAAGTGCCTCACTGACTATATGAAACATTCTTTTCCAACAAACACTGTATAATTGATCCACATCCGTGTCTAGGGGGTTAAGGGGGAATCCCACCCTGCGGGCTTTGTTAGTTGCCATCTCGACATGGGACCGACAGCGTTAGTACAGTTGTTAGACCATCTACGCACGTGACCGATCCCGTTATAGTTTTGCGTTACTGCAAATGGGTTAGTATTAATCCAATGTTTAGTTCAATATCGTTATTTAACTCTGTGTGTTTGTAACAAACATTATCGCTGACTATTCATTTTAATTTAATTTAATATTATTAAAATTTAAATGCAAACAATTCAGATACCAAGATTCTTCCGTTTAATTGAAGAAGTTGAAGAAGGTTGTTTTCCCGTTTACGGTAGAGGCAGTGAATCTTGTGCTCCAACAGAGCATTCGACACACAATACGAACACTGAACTGTCTAGGGAAAGTGATGGGGTTCCAGAACTTCTTGCTCCAATCTTACAATCTAACTGATTTATCACGAAAAAAAGTTTACGTTGTTCAAGTTTCCAGCTTGTTCAAGAATATTGTAAAAATCATAATTATGCCATAATTGTGTACGGAAGAAAAATAGTAACTATTTATTCTGCATTTGTCTTTGTGTCTTTAAAGATTTGATATTTAATTTAAAATCTTTAGATAACAATGTTTGCTCTCGTATGTGGATAGGACGGGACGTCTCAAGGATATATTTATTAAGATACAATTTGTTTGGTAACAATTATAAAAATCACACCACAAAAAAGTGGAAGCTTTTTTAACTAAACGTAACAAGTAATTAAAAAATAACAATTGCCCTAAAAGCTAAAGTATTAAATAACTACACTATTGTAGAATGTTTACGGAGTTATCTCTTATTATTATTAAAGTACAACAAGCTTAAATTTGCATTTTAGATAATACAAGTTCATTTATTTTAATAATAGCTATAGAGAGTGCACTTATATAATTTTAACATCAGGCTTACTCAGTATTAGTAGATATAGGGAGTAATGGTAATCAGGTAATTGCCACTATGTATTGGATATAGATTAAAAGATAGGATTTCAACATGTTATATACGTGCACCTGTTACGTTACAAAATGTGTAATACCACGTTTATTTATTAATATTAGTAACCATTCAAATTAGATTCGATTGATCTTAATAGTTAAAGTTTTTTCATAAGATATTTTTTTTCTTTACTTAAAAACAATCTACAAACTACGTCGTGAATGCATAAGTGCAGGTTTGTTAGTGTTGACTTTGTCCAAAGCTAATATTTATGTACTATATATCAAGCTGCAGTATCGAGAATAATCTTTTAATAATATTAAACTTAGCGAAATACTACCGAAACTTTGCCACTGTACGTCAATGCGTTGGCATTATTATTGAGAATTAATGTAACTATTAAAATAAGTATATAAGGCAACGCGTGATGTAAATAAAAGGTTTATGGTGTGAAAGATTTTATATTAAGTACAATAATTTAAACTGTATGACTTGTACTTATGTATATTGTTTACAAAACTCTAAACTATATAAATCATAAGTATAAGGTTATAAAATAATAGCTTAAGGAGTTATAGTATAACCAACGCATGGACATGTGGTTTTGCGCTGCGCATAAGTATGCATTATAACTATATTGTGTTGAGACATATCACAGCTGTAGACATTTATCACGTTCGATTAAAGTGTGTGCATAATAAAGACGTCTATATAACTGACAAAGCTAAATAAAATGAAGTAAAGTATCTTGCCCTTTTAGAAATAGATGGTTTTAGTCAACTTAAGGAAGGAATGCATAAATAATTATCTAAAAATCTGCAGTTTATCTTGCATTTAGTAAGTATTGCAGTTTTAAAACATTTACTAAGAGATTTCCTGGAGTCTCGCATCTCAATGATTGTGTATTGATTGAAGTTCTGTTAATATAGGATTCACAAAATGTACTTTCACGTTTGTGGAATATTAATTTTTCGTTACTACTTACCTCTGAAGGAAAAAGATCTTAATTTTTGTCTGCCTGTTTACAGGATTGAAAAAGAACACTTTATCTATAGAAAGGAAATGTTGTACATGTCATTTTATATTAGTTTACTGAAAATTTTAGTAAACACGTTTATATTGATATTATTTGTCACCATGATAGCAACAAGAAAACTACAGAATAATGCAAAATGTTTGGTTTTATGGACATTTAATATCGAGAGGCATAAAAAGTCATTGCTATTTGCACCCACAGCATCGTTTATGTCCAAGCGTATTGTTGTATACAAAACTTTTCTCTGTATAGATTGTTGAAATGAACCTTCTCCGTGATGTTCCTTTGCATTGTAGGCGATACACAGCCTAATTACTCCATGATGACCGATCTAACATGATCGTTCGTAAATGTATTTACTGTTAACAGGAAGCCGGAAAAGTACTATCATTGTTTTGCTATATTCCATGGTTTATTATAAAATAAAAATTATTATAATAAAACTCAAAGAACAGTGTAATTTAACTTGATGATATGTATAATATGCAATATATTTCAAGCAAGATCTTAATGTGTATTTACTTATAAATGCTAAAAATATAGATAAACTATTAAAATAAACAGATATCTACCCAAATATTGCGCTTATGACCAGGTTGTAAAAAAGTTGTCCACAGACCACTTTGTTTCCGTAGGTAAATTTTTCGTAACTTTTCTGTATACAAATATTATTTACAAGGTTCAGTGCATCCAGGAACTACAAATATTGCATGGAATTCAGGCCCGAAAACATTGCCAGGCCCGAATACTCTTGGAATCTGAAAACTCATATCATCTGGGCTCCAAATATGCTGGAATCCTTTAAATGATCTTTAAGGTGAAAGATTATGTACTGTAACAATAATTATGCCATACATCACTCTAAAACTAATCATTATAGAAAAAACTCGGTAATTTTTGTAGTGCCAATAAAATGCAATTAACTATAAGAATTAAAAATAAAAATAATTACACAACAAATAAATATATTATACGTCTGTCTATCCTAAATAAAAACCATTATAGACAGAGTATTGCAACTTGCAACAATTTTTCTGAATCAAGAAGTGTAAACTATCCATATTCTAACAGTTATCTTGTTTCAAAATTTACATAATAAAAGTTTTGATAAAAGAAACATGTTTTGAAACCAACGGAAGACGGTTTTAATATTATTTGCAACAGTTATGGTGCAAATGAAGTGAAAGTGAATAATTATTTGGGTAGTTTGTAAAATGTTGTAATAAATAAAACAACTACTGCTAGGTTTTCTCTTGTTTTGTTCAGCAATATTTTTATGTAATATTTATGTCATGTGCTGCTGTCTGCCAGATGGCGACAAAACCAACACCAAGCCTGTTCCGCTAGATGGTTGGAGTGGTTACACAATGTTTGTGTCTCGTTTTATGCCAATTTCTAATTGAGTAATGTAAATGGAAGTTTCTAGCTACTACAGCTAAGCCAAAACCTTCCTGACCATGTATTGACGCACTTTATGGATTCATATAACACAAATAGTAACTTTATATGAGATATTTTTTACTTTGATATAGACTGAAAAGTCACTAAGTGTTTTAAAGTAAATGAAGTATATGGTAGAACAGGATGAAAAAGAACAAATAAAGGTAAATGTTCGTATCACAATTTTCTACCTTGTTACTCTTACACTTACCTGACGACAAATTGGGTTTCCCTTTCATTTCATATGGTTCGCCTGGTTAAAGACGTTAATAGTAATGGATTCTCTTGAAGTATAAACTTTGCTACACAACATCAGTAGAGTAAAAAGTGAAAAAATGACCAATGTTTCTGTGTACTGACATAAATATAAAATAATACGCTTCTGTGATCTCTATGTATGCAAGGCTACTCTGTCTAACTCACTCACTACCAAATATACTGATAACTAACCCCAAAATCCTAATATCGCAGAAAAATCAAATTTGGCATGCGCATGCCTTAAGGCCCGAATATAAAAACTAGAATATTTTCATAATCAAACACCAATATGAGTATAATTAATATTGCATTCTGTAGAAATATATATAGTTTTTGAACTTTTTTATGGAGGAGAAAGATAAAATTTGAAGAAAGGTGCTTGTGTAATAAACCGAAAAACAAAATGTTCATGAGTACAACTATCGGTAAGGTATGAAATGGATTTAAATATCAAGAAGATCTATATCTTTCGCTTTGACATATTCTAGAAACATTAAATTTAACACATATGTGTACTATGATTTTAATACACGAAATAGTTTCTCATAACGATAATTTATTTATAGTAGTCTAAATATAGTAGCCACACTATAAAAAATATGGTTTTTTAAATTTCCCGCTGTTCTAAAATGATGAAATTTTATACCCATGCGGCTAATTTTTTATATAAAAAAGATAAGACTTTTTATGCGAATTTCCCTTTCTACTGGTTGCAACTCTTACAGTGAAATAAATTATTTGTTTAAAATTCCTGCTGGCCTAAAATGGTGACTTCTGAAATACACTTGTAAGTTCTAAAAGACGATGTAAACATATTTCATATGATCAAACATCCGTAAGGGACTAGGAAGTATTTCTTGTTTTGCAACCTCTTGATGTCCTAGAATGATGAAATTTAACACCTGTGTTATGTCCTCAAAAGACAAGATAAAGATTATTTATGAAGTTTCAATCCATAAGGGTTGAAATTTGTGAATTGTGTCAAAATTCCTAGTAGAAATATATTTCAGTTTTACAACCTTTCGATATTGTTGGAACATGAAATTTGAAATACAGGTCTTATCCTTTTATAGTATAAATGTTTATAATTGGCACTATCCACTGAAAAAAACCTTAGAATTATATATATATATAATTTATTATATATATATTATATATATATATATTATATTTATATATATATATAAATATAATATATATATATAAATATAATATATATATATATATATATATATATATATATATATATATATATAATATATATATATATATATATTGTTTCCCGATCTACCTATTTTTCACCCGTGACAACAAAGCAAAGTTTAATAACATACTATAAATTGTTCCATTCAGAAGTATTCGTACACATAAAAAACCTGAAAAAAGAGACTTTTGCAGATTTACTTAACCATAAGACCAACTGACTACGATCAATAAAATAATATAGGGCGTTTACTTGATCAGGTGGGTAGAAAGAATGTCATCCAGTGATCATTACCTTTTTCAGGAATGTGAATTAAACTATTTAAAAATGATATCCCATATCATACCTGTTGTTCAATAGGAAATCGTAAGTACTTTATAAAACGTTTTTAATAGGTTCGAGAAATGCATTAAATGATAAAAACTGTAGCAAAAATTAGTAGGCATAACGTACTAATACAAATAGAAAATGTTTCACCTACTTTCACTTAAATAAAGGATTGATAACGTTTCAATTTAGAATATATTTTAACCTGGTTAGACATTAATATTAATTATGCTCGGGTTTGACCAGCTGAATCTTGTTACTGACCGCTAGGTCATCGTCTTGTATGTACCTTGCTAGTAATTTTACGGAGGCTTAATGCATATTTATTATTTAATCCCCTTCGTATTCCTTTTATAACCCTGATTAACAATGTAAGGTACTTAGTTACACTTTTTGGCTAGTTGATATTACAAGCATGAATATTTTCATAACTTTTGACATGTGGAAATATTAAAATTTATAACTATTTTTATGTTTATTATTGGATGTAAGTGATTTTTCAACCTTTAAGCGGAAAATATTTACTGAAAATGGTCTGGAAAAAAGTCTCCCATTTCACACTAGCAATGAAACAATTTCCCACTTGCCCAGTTTATTTAACAGCTGGGACTGAAATTCCCGGTAAATGGGTGAACAATACTTTTACACTTAGCGGCTTTCCTCGTCCTTAAAATCCCATCAGCCTGAGACCCAAGATTTGTAGTTACCTATAAAAGTCAAATAAATGAGTAAGCCGTAAATTTATATGTAGAAGGTATAATTTATACGTTAGTTTTGATTTGGATCTCACTTTAGAATATACAAAAGCTAGAATAATGATTCTTATGAAACGTAAAAATGTCATGTAAACAGATAGTGTATATCATATAAGTGAAATCATATTGGAGGCCCTATTATTGTACATGCACTATAACATAGGTGCGATGATTGGGATATTACTTTAATTGTTGGGTTTTATTTTTAAAATCTGTTATAGAAAAAACATTTTGTGTGCACATTGCTAAAGTTACAGATAATACTAAAACATATGCCCAGCCCCATATATCACGTATTGGAATTTGGAGTTCCCACATTAAATTCAACAGGGAATGAAAGTCTGCAGTCGCACACCATTGTATTTAATACTCTCACACCTTATAAAGAAAAACAAAACATTTTACTACATGTTAACACACCAACATATTTAAATGATCGGTAATTTTATTACATTAACCAAAGAAACACAGAACATTTATTATTCAAGAAGAAGATATCAAAATTACCTTTTAAATTTACGTAGTAAAATCCTTAGTCAAGGTTGATATTTTTTGAACAAACTAAGCCACGCGGGACAATTCCATATTAAAATCACGTGTCTAACTGTTAATAGAAATTAAAAATTCTATTTGCATTTACTTTTTTGATGTGTCTGAAAAACATAGCTGGCCAACGAAAGGCCTCACAGAATTAAAAGTTAAAAATATCGGTTCACAATACTTCAAATTAGTCGTTGAATTTATAATAGCCCATACAAGCTCTATTTTCAACTCAAATTTTCAATTCAAAATATTGTAATGTATTATAGACGATTTAGAGTTAAGGTAAGGTTTGATTTATTTGCAAATTCTACTAGGAAACTTAATCATTAGTTTCAATAGACCATAACTTTAAAATGATTCATGTAACGTGATGTTTCATATGTTACTTCCAGTAATGACCCGAATAACCGTACTATGTACTTATTGTGTGTAATATGAAAATATTGACCCAAACCTCTGCCATTATTATCTCCGAAAATATTTAAGATCATCACTACCACCATTTCTAAAGACCAAGAATGATTAAGTAACAACAGTTACTGAAAATAAATAAAATATGGTTACTTATTTTTATTTTTATTCTGTGATCCAAAGATATATTGAGGAAGTAACAAAGGGTGATTAAGATACTATATGATTTAAAAAAGGTATTGATTAAAATATTACAAGTATAAACTTTTATATATATATATATATATATATATATATATATATATATATAATATATTTTTAACATACATAAACATTGAATCTCAAAAAGTACTTCCTCCACCGGGACTCGAACCCGGATCTCTCACTTGCCGGATAAATGTACTACCATTACACCACACATATACAGGGTGATTCGTGAAGTTCTCCCCCCACTTCTACAGCACATTGTACTAGTAAAAATAATGAAAAAAATGTTATATAAACATAGGTCCGAAATTGCTTCGTTAGCGAGTTACAGCTAGCAAAAGATTTCGCCTGAATTCCTGGGTAAAGAGTAAAATAAAGCCATACTGAACTTTTGGAAAGGTTAATTAAGTAAGAAATATCATGGATTCTTATGTATTTTTACCTGATAAAGCTAATAAAAAAAGGTTTCAGAACTGTACCTGTAGTAGTTTTTGAGGGATTCAGGGTTAAATGCAAAATATTTGGGCACGAAAACAATGTTTTTTTTAAGTTTGATGTACAATAACTTTGTTAAATTGGTAATAAATACATAAAATCAACAAACATTAATTGTAGAGAATTTAATTCTGAGAA
Organism: Homalodisca vitripennis; assembly: GCF_021130785.1. Classification (NCBI taxonomy): domain Eukaryota; kingdom Metazoa; phylum Arthropoda; class Insecta; order Hemiptera; family Cicadellidae; genus Homalodisca; species Homalodisca vitripennis. The sequence goes on from NW_025776346.1 coordinate 74,725, forward strand.
AATTGATATAATTAAAGTCTAAAATAAAACAGAAAGAAGTACCAAAAAATCGATTTTATTCAGTATAATACATTACTAGCTGTAAAGAAATACCGTACGGTATTTAGTTAAAATAAAACAAAAACAAAACGTTTGTTCCTTAGTGAAGAGATAAATTGAGAAAACAAGATGAACTGTTTTATGAAATGAAAAATATCATGTTTTATTACGTTGTATTTTTTTTTAATAAAAATTTACATCGAATGTTCTAAAATAAATGAAGGAAACATTTTCCCATTATTGTTTACTAATCATCGAAATGCAGTTTTTTTTTGTTTTTTTAATTTCTAAGTTGGTAACGCACGAATAACAGCTGATAAACAATGGTATTCTGTACTGTTACGTTAGAACTGTGTATTAGTGGTGTTTTGCAAGCTACAGCAGGAGATCGGGTTCTGTGAATCGTGTTATTAAATACAATTTTTCTGTGAGTTATAATTCGATTGTTTATTCAGCGAAAAAATGCCTTACTTATTTACATTAGAGGAATACGCTGATATGGTTTTTATTTTGGGTTACTGTAATGGTAATGCTAGAGCTGCTGTAGAAGAATATGAACTACGTTACCCTAATAGGAGGATTCCAGATACCAAAACAATTTCAGGAACTTTTCTTACTCTTCGGGAAACAGGATCACTACCAAGTACTAGAACCAATTAAGAACGAGCTGTCCAACTTGATGATGATATTGTTATTAATGCTGTTCATCACAGTCCAGGTGTAAGTACACGACGTATTTCTAGGCGGATAGGAGTTTCGCAGTCAACGGTGTGGAGGTCTCTTAATCGAAACAAATTTTATCCGTTTCATAAAAAAAAGGTTCAACATCTACAGCTAGGGGATGGTCCGGTTCGGTTGGAGTTTTGCAACTTTTTGAATATTAATAATCAACTCTACAAGCGTATTTTGTTTACGGATGAGGCACAATTCACTCGGGATGGTGTCAATAACTTGCACAATGAACACTCATGGGCAGAAGAAAATCCACATGAGGTAGTGGAACAGAACTTTCAACACCGATTTAGCGTCAATGTCTCGTGTGGCCTTTTGCACAATCGGCTGATTGGATCTTTCATATTACCTGGACGCCTAAATGCTGAGTTCTATTTGCATTGCCTTCAAAAAAATTGCCGCAGCTGTTAGAGAATGTTCCTTTACATCTCAGACAAAACTTTTACTTCCAGCATGACGGAGCACCTCCCCACTTCTCACGTGCCGTTTCTGCTTACTTAAATCATCAATTTCCTGGACACTGGATTGGTCGTGGAGAGCCTCACCCTTGGCCACCAAGATCACCAGATCTATCTCCATTGGATTATTGCATCTGGGGATGGATGAAAGACATTGTATACAAGACAAAAGTGAATTCTCGTGACGAATTAATTGCCCGTATTATGGATTCGGCTGTGCAGATACAGGGAAATACTGAAAAATTAAGAAACGCAACAAAAGCAATACACAAACATGCTGCAAAATGTATTGATAATGATGGCCTCATTTTCGAACATCTATTATAAAAAGGTGCGTACGGTTGGCCCAAACTGATTAAGTTTGCTTAAAACTAGTAATATATTATACTGAATAAAATCAATTTTTTGGTACTTATTTCTGTTTTATTTTAGACTTTGATTATATAAATTTTCTCAGAACTAAATTCTCTACAATTAATGTTTGTTGATTTTATGTATTTATTACCAATTTAAAAAAGTTATTGTACATCAAACTTAAAAAAAAAACATTGTTTCGTGCCCCAATTTTTTGAGAATTTGAGCCACGTGTGATAATTTTAATTGTTTTCACGATATCAGGAGTTAAAATTCGAAGACAGTTCTCATATTATATCAAATATATTTTCTCTACTGTTGATAGTTGATCTTCGAAAATGCTTTTTTTTCTACTTAAGTCATGTAGCACTTGTGTGTCATATTTCATCTTTCTAGTTCATGGAGAAGTTAAAAGACAAAATTATTGTTTTTCTACATTACAACGCATATCAGTGGTGATCTTTAAGAAACATCTTTTTTCTGTCTTTTAAGATTATAACACATAGGTGTACCGAATTTCATCTTTATATAACATCAGAAAGTTTGAAAACAATATATTCCCTCGTGTAGAGGTAAATTTTCAAATGTGCCACAAGTCACACACCTGTGGTGTGCAAAATTTCTACTTCCTAAGATATCGTGAAGTTTTAAAATTAGTGAATAGTGGTATTGCCTCTCATATATATATATATATATATATATATATATATATATATATATATATATATATAATTAGTACAGAGAATATGTATTAGAAACTATGTTGTAATCAAATACAATAAAGTGAGCCCATTGAACAAATTTAAATTTAAATCTTATGTCAATAGCATAAATAATAGTTGTAATAATAATGGACTTGCAGAGTATAATTTAGAAGAAATCGAAGGTGAAAGTATGGTGCCAAACATACAACAAATTCCTTTGTTATTTAAGATTGGTTTGAGTATCAAATTATATATTGGAATAATACGAGAGGGAATAGAAGTTGATACAATTTACGAAAACTACCGCCAGATAATCTTGTTACCGTGTCCAGGTAATCGATTTCAAAGATTGATGAGCACGGAAGGAGGTAACTTTAAGTAATTTAATATCAAAGAAATAATCTAAAATTGTAACAATAGTTCAAAAAAAGATAGTGGTAAATATTAGAAGTTGAAATATTGTATATGTTTGTAAATCGTTTACTTGTATTTAAACACTAATTTCAAACAGATAGTAATTAGGGGTGCGTTAGCAAAGCCTGTCACTTGAGGGACTGCAAAATTTCACTTCTGCAAGTCTGTTTTTCCACTCGATATTTAAAAAAAAGAACACCTTTAGTTTTATTTGAAGATTAATTTCCATACAATGGATTGCGAATTCAATGATAGAGCTTGTAATTCCACAGGATTTCTCTCAGTGTTAACGTAAATTTTTACAATGAGTAACCATGATTGTAGTAACCATAAAGGTAACCAGACTGGGCTTAATCATATAACATTTTTACATGATAATTGTTTTGGATTGGTTTGTGAAACATTCTTTGTACTTTATTATGTTCTTTTATACTCAATTGTTTTTGTTTATTTGTGTATTTACAAGATGAATTTCGTTAATGGAGCTTGTCCCTCCATAAAATTTTGTTTGAGCATTAATATAGCGTACTGATATCTTGATAAATAATTTTGCTTTCATCTCTAAATATTGCATAGTTGTTTAACCATCACTATGGTTTTTCCGCAATTCATCGTCTGTCGTTCATTCTGTCTAGATAGACAGAGTGTGTTTATTTTGCAGATGCTTGTGTGTTTATTTTGAGCTGTATATTTCAAGAACAAATAATTGAGTTATACATTTTTACAAGAAATATTATTCTTACACAGGCAATGTAGTGGTCAATTACAGTTATGCCTATACCTTTATACCTAAAATGTTCTGTAGACTCATTTTCTACATTGACAAGACTGAATTATATAATGATGCATGCGCAAACATATATTTTGGCAGAGTGTCATTGAATCATATCGCTCAGCAAGCTGATATAAGTTCTATTTTGTTTGTTTTGGCACTGTTTGTTTGTGTTTGATTACTTGAGTGTCTGTCAGCAGGGTAACTTGAGCGAAGAGCGGTACGCTACACGTGGCATGGTGTACTCTTACATTTTCCTCATTATTAAAGTTATATTTTAATACAATAATTATATTTTTTTATGCTGTAGATGGAGCTTATATTGGTCAATGTTAACTTACATTAAAACATAAAACCAATATTTAAGACTTTTATTGTTTTGTGAGGCCTTTCAATAGGGAGCCTATCTTCTTCAGGCACATAAAAAGAATTTCTATGTTTAATTATGTTTGTTGACCAAAATACCTTATAAATATATAAACAAAAATTTGTTATGTAAGGAAAATAATATTAATACACACATTATCAAAGGTGTAAAGAGAAAATAGCATGGGATAAACAATGCTTAGCTTTATAATTAGGTTGATTAATAACAGCAAAAATATTATTGATACAAGGTAATTTAATTTAAATTAGATATATGCTTTTAAGTTGTATATATGCATATATTCGCAGTTTTCATTCTATAAACCTTAAATCCTCATTCTTTCAATTATATTGAAGAGTTATGTGTGAGACACCCTGTCGTATAATTTCCGAACTTCAACATGGACTACAGACACAAGTCTCACGGGTACATATACGATTAGGGGTAAGCTAGTGTGAACTTGAATCTCTAAATATAGCCGAAATTGATGCCATCAGTAGGTGTCCCCTATGTTTGCCTGCCATGGATCAGTTCTCTTACATTATCTGGCGGCCGCTGCCCAGTGATGGTTCATCGACTCTGTAGAAACCTACTCTGGAATAGTGCAGGAGTTTCTTTTAAAGGCATGAAGTAGTATCCAACTCTGAGGATAGGATCTTCGTGAGGAGGGGAAGGGGCTGGTGTTCGGATCGTGACGATAATGAAACCAATAACAATGAATAACCTAACATCTAATCAAGTATGTTCTTAAATTTTATCAAGGAAGAAATTCAAATCCACCAACATAATTTCACTAAATTTAAAAAAATTTCCCCAAAACATGCGACAAACACGTTTTATGGTGCATAAAAATTCACAATTTGTCACAGATAAGGGTAATGAAATATAGCGTCCTGAGCAAGGAACGTAATCCAGGCATACTTGCTGTTTTTGAACTCGGTTTGAAGAGCAGTGATACAAAATGATGTTCTGCCAAACTGCTTTCATAATGGAGGGAGGGAGGTGGAGGACAGCAAAAACTAACACGGAAAAATCTTATTTCTCTCAGAAATTTATAATATTTCAACAAATGACGAATACATACAATTTCATTAAAATTATAAACAAATTTTCAGAAAGTAGGTCAGAGCTGCAAAATCTTAAAATGTTATCAAAACACTGCCGCGTTGAAAACGTGTAAATAATATGTGAATTATTAAACATAATAAGATTATTAAATGATAAACATAATGAGCTACATATATATAGCAAAAAGCCAGCGATGCCACCAAGGTCACGGTTGAGTTCAATGCAATCTTTCCTCGTTTTGTCCTATGACTTTTACTTAACCAGCGCCAGAAACGCATAGAAGCCCAGCAGCTCTGGGAAATATTCCCGTCTGGTTCCTGTCACAGAGGAGGATATTTCCGGAGTAAAAGATTATTCGACAAATAAATCGAATGACTTAATTTGTGTGACAAATAGGCTCCTGAAAAGTGTAAAACACATTTTGGGGCGTTTATAACATTTATAATTGCCTATTTTTGCTCTCGAACCTTCCCTCTTCTCTAAAAACAGCTGTTTTAAGGATCACCCTAATATGTTGAAAACCACTACGAAATTAAAATTTTTTCTTGTTTTCAGCAAAGTTTACTAAAAATATTTCCATTCGATTTGTATTTTCTTATTTTAAACACAATTTACTATAATAATTATAAATAAGTCAATTAATTATGCAGTTTTGTGTGTATTTCACATGCTAATCGAATGAATTAAAAGTCAAAGAGATACGCTGTTTTTCTTGAATTATAATAAAATTCTATTACAACAATCATAGCACGTTAGCTTATACTCGTATACTAGAATATCACGGGATACGAGAAGTTCCACTACAAATGCTCAATTAGATCTTAGTGATAAAAAAATATCACGTGCAATCGAGTGGGGAGGGAGATGGAAAAACGTGTTAACTCAAGGGTTCGTTCTCAGTCCATTGATCTTGTTATTGCATGTTAATAAGTTTGGCTCATTGCAAAAATAACGGAAGAATTGTACAATATGCAGGTGACATGATTCTTTGTAGTAAAGCAAAATCAAACACAGAACTTGAGATGGATCAAATTTCTTAAGTTTGGAAATAAGATTAAACATAGGTTGGGTATTCGTCCGGGGGCAAACTGTGCAAAACGAATGAAACGCATTGATGAGTTACGGGTTCAAAAAGCGGACAAAGCGATTCAATAAATTAAAAAAAAAGTGCCGCCAAAAGAGGTCAATGCTGAAAAAGAGACTAGAAGACCAGTATGAGATGGAAGAAGATCCAGACAACCCCTCATATGGAGCAGGAATACATTAAAGTAAGCATTTTGATTGTATACTTTTGCGTACCTATTTTCATCTGTCGTTTTCCGAAAGTTGTATTTTTTAGACTAAAAATACCTTTTCTCGGGATCGGCTTGAAATATCTTAATGATTTTCTTTTTTATTTTGTACAGCTTAAACAGCTCTATGATTTAAGCTAAGGAATGAAAAATATCTATTATTAAAAAAAATCATTTTAAATTTGTTTTTTATGATTTTCGAAATTTCCTTTGCTTAAAATATAGCTACAACCTTCATAAATAAGTAAAAACAAAAATAATTTTGATATCTCTTATAGTTATTTTGAAAAGGTATCTCAAAATTAATGAAATTTAACATAGCGGAAGATAGGAACAACCGGACCCCCTTCTTCTATTGTAGTTTTGTTCATTATTTATCTATTGCTGAGCATTTATAAATTTCAGGAATTTTCATTAGATTTTATTGACTACCTAGATTCTGTTTTATATTAAAATTGATATGCATTAGCTATTGCTACACTTGGAATAGCTACTACCTCTTTATAACAAACCACACGAAGTAATAACCACTTTTAAGAAAAAAATGTATGATCTCTAAACATAAATCCCGAAACTGTTGTAACAAAGATTAACTTGAAAGTATCTACGCTGAATAGAAATTCAGACAGTGATTAAAAAATGATAAAATGTCGATGCTGTAGGAGCAAACAAAAAATTTAAGGTACATTGTCATATTATAATACTTTTTTTTATTATAAAAAATTATGATATTGCCAAAAATAAACAGACTTCCAGTATTTTTACAAGCTATTTTGAACTACAGCCAAATCTAAAATGATATATTTCCAAAGAAAATTGATGCGATACTTCGATGACATATTTACAATATTTAACCATCCATCTGCACAAAAAAGCAACATTAAATTCAATGATTTACAGACGGTTATATACACCACTTTCAACAGAAAACTACAAGAAAGAACTAAATTACATAAAATCTATTGCTGTGTTCAATGGTTACACAACTCAACTCATTGACAATATATTAAAAAAGCTTTAAAAAGAAGAAGTAGAAAAGATAAGACAACATTAAGACCACCTCAAGACACAAAACGAGAATTTTATTTGCACAACATACATCACTTTTTCGAACCAAATATGCAAATCTTTTGAAAAGCATACCAATTAAAACTGTCACTCACAGAACAAGTAAAAAACTATCCCAAATTTTAGGTAACCCTACGGACAAAATTTCAAATGATAGTAAATCGGGAAAATTTATGAAATTGGATGCGATGACTGACAAAATTTATGTTGGACAAACAAAGAGAAAAAAAAACACGATTTAAAGATCATTTATCACATACAACATATGGAAGAGTTGACAAATCTGCTGTAGCCAAGCACTGCATTAAATCAGGACACAGAACATTAATTAAAAATCTAAAATTAATAAAAGAAATAACAAAACCAATGAACTTAAATGCTAGGGAAAACACTACACATAAACAGAAATAAAAAAACTCATGAACAATGAAGAGAGCCCTATTGAAAATTCCAATCTTCTTGCTTATCGATTTATTCGAAAATTAAACTCTAGTCAAATATAAATTTTCATACTGGCTGAAATATTTCCAAAATGTGTGTATTTACATTTTACACCATACGTTATTTTTAATATTAATTGTAACAAACAATATGTAAATATTTATTTGTGGAGTTGCCTGAAGATGAAGAACCTTTGGTTTCGAAAGGCCTCGTCCAAAAAATAAACAATTAGGAAAAGTAGTGATTTTATTAACATTTATTAATATGTAAAGAATTTTCTAATTGCTCCAATAGTCTAAAATCATAGAAAATGTTTTAATACAAGAATTTGAATTGTAATCCCAAATATTTTTAAAGACTGAAGTATCTAATAAACAAGTGTAGAAGTTTAAGGGTAGTAAACGAACGGAAAGGATTCCTGACATGTAAATTGAATATTTTTGGGAAAGTAAAACTAAATTTAAAAAATAATAATTCCTTTACTTATAAAACTCAAAAATTAACGGATTGTCACTCATAAGAGAAAAACTACTTTTCAGTCCTTAAAAATAAATCATACTGTATTAACGCAAAACAAAACCTTAGGCGAACTCTCATAACAGTTACTAGACATATTTATACATCAAGTAATGTAAATTTAGAATTAGGTATTTTCTAGAAAAAGAAGTCCCTAATATACTTTCTTGTATAAATAATTGCCCCTTACTGCAGTTATAAAAAATTTACTAATATAATATTCAATGTTTCTATAGGCAACAAGGTCTGGTATATTAACGGTGTGCAACCTTTATGCTGAAGATATATTTTAGTAACAGTCAAATTGATGTTGAGAGGGGTTTTTCATGACATTAGTATCTGTAGTGGATATATATATATATTTCTATATTTCACGATTTACTATGTAAATGGCAAGAAATGCAGTTTTGAAAATTTATTGGAATGTTCGAAGCCTTCTTAGGAATATTGTTTTTTATTGCAAAAGGAATTTTGTTATATTGTGCTAGTTTGTGTGATACCATTATTTTTTTTATTGTTTGAAAAGTTTTAGATATAATAACATAATCACATTTTATTTTGATTTAACACTATATTTTTGACAGATGTTTGGGTTCCTTATTCGAATTCAATCAGTTACATGTGTTACATAATTAAGATTTTTTTTATTTTAAAGTATGAGTTTGTTTGACATTCTGTGAAATATACGATTCTGGATAGGAGGAATATGTCTACTAGATAAGTATAAAGACCACATACTTATTTATTTGATGTTTTTTTAAGAAAGCTTTACATTTATTTTAGCATGACTGAAATTTAATATTAATAAGTATTGTAATTTATTGTTTGATGAACATTTTATGTACAAACAGAAATGGTTAAAGTTCTATATAGTAGTAACAACAACAAAAATAGTTATATATATATATATATATATATATATATATATATATATATAAAAAACAAATATATATATAATATATATATATATATTCATCTTGTTCTATTATTAGGTCAAATTAAACATCGTAATCAATAAGCCGTAAGAATAATCTGTAAAATCATGTGAGAGTAATGTTTTGAATGGGAACTTCATTTTACCCCAAATTTTTAATGCAGCATCTCCCTGGCTACACTCACAGATTTGTGGAGTAGGGTTGATTGAAAATATTACTTAAATATACAATATGTTTTACATATAATACATATATTATTCCAAAGATTTAAGTATAGATCCATATACGACACTATATAAAAAAAACAAAAATATTTGTCTCGTACCGTTTATAAAATTTTATTGTTATTTTTTTAAATAGCTGGTTGGGCTACTCAAGGATTAGGCGTAAGCATGTAATTTTTACTTGAAAGTGTTACTATTTTTACCACCTCACTTTGATATTAAAAATTACTGATTATATTGAGGAATAGTTTTACAAGCATATACCAAATTATATCACGGGAATCAAACGAAAAAAAATAATTTATAGTTTATATCTACTTCAACACAATAAAAGGGCAAGAACTGAGAAAATTATCCAAAAGGTAAATCTCACTAATCTAGATTGAGATGTAGTACGTGATGAAATTAAATATTAAGGCGTGACCTGGTTATAAATTCACAAGCATTTTTGATCTGGTAAAAGATTTCTTTTGATTCATAACGTTGTGGGCTAAACTTTGATGTCTTTATAAATCAATGGACGATGTTTTCGAAAGAATGTGTGGAATATCCAAAGAGTGTGTTTACTAAAATAAAACAAAAACGCTTCTAGTTTTAGTGGTATTATATTTTTCGTGTATCACAAACTTTAATACGCAATGTTTGTTATGTACAAAAGAGAAAAAAATTATAGCAGTATAATTACCAAAGTCAACGGAACGTCAGATTAATCTCTAAGTAGAATAGTCCTTAAATAGACATGATACTCCAGGCTTCTCAGGTAATGCACAAAACTATTCTGAAACAAAACTTGCATTGACCAACAATATTCCACACAACTGCGAGGGTAAGATGAGACTAAGGATAAATCTATATCGGTTTAAAACTCGGCATGGCACCACGTAATATGAAACAAATACTAGGATGGCAGTGTAAGGGAGAACGTGCAGACACCTTCGGACTAATTTTCTGTACGATTTTATTGTATATGAAAGTCTGTCACGTGAAACTTGGTCGGATGTAAAATTTTTAATTGCCATAGTGATTGCTATCTTGTTTTGTAAATCCTTTACATTATATCACATTGTATTTGGAACCAGACAAATAGTGTCAATTCCGGCCCTAAAATCAAAGTGTTGTACTGTTTCTAACATACACGAAAACCGTAATATGTCCAAAGACCTGGTATAATTACAACCCATTCAATTCAAATAATAAACTATAAACTAACAATTTATATCATTAAAAATTTTGACAAGGGTTTTTGATTCATAAATTGATAACAATAGTGTTAGCAAACTTGATAATATCACGAGTAACCTTGAAATACTTCCAACTACGTATTATATTCTTACGGCCCATAATGGTTTGCAAAACATAAGAGTCTGTTTACTATTGATTTGCGGAAGTGGATTAGGTACATGAGTGCTATGTTATTACATGTAGCAGTAAATCATGTCCTTAGCGATTAAGTGAAACACCAGAGTACTCAACGAGTCAAAAAGTGTCTTGTTAGATACTATCTTACACTGCAGTTAAACAGGTTGTACTTAGCCTATTTACTTATCTAAATGTAAACGTTGATAAATATAAAAGGAAATGTAAAAAATAAACTGAATGTACAGTTATCTGTAATGGTAGTTACACGATCACATTTTACTTTCCAGGAATGCAATTCTCTCCCGTAATTCAGCTACGTATAAAAAAATCATTTAGAGACTATACCAAAAATCTTCGGTAAGCTCTCGGGTAATATATGTTAGATACACTGAATTTCTTTTTCCAGACTCCCCCAGTGACTCAATTCATGGCCATCGAGTTTGTCATCGGGTTACTATGAGATATTAATAATAGAGTCAATTCACTTTTAAATTTTCGTTACTACTATAAAATACTGTTATTTTTTCTGTCAACTTTCAATAACTACAAAGTACATTGCAATTCGCCTATATACATATTCAGTACACTATATTTTATTTAAAATTTAGAGCGTCACTTTTTTGTTAAATTGTTACTTGTCTTTTGATTACTATAAAATTTGTTTCTAAAAACCAATATACATATAGAAACCATTTGTTTAATATAACCAAAAAAACTAATGTTTTTTTAATGATTCCACAATAACATAAGTTGGTATCGTCATAAATGTGGCATATTGTAAGAAAAGGACCTCAAATATTCAATATTTTATAAATCAGTGTAGTCAGAGTGTTTAAGAAATGATATCTATTTTATAATTTATAGGTAACGTTTACTATTTTCTGACTATTAATTGACGTTTGCGAAAATTTAATATACAGAGAAATTTAGAAAAATGTTCAAGGAATTATTTAGATTTAAATAATAATTATAATACATCTATTTCATAAACCATAATTTAACTGAAACTAAACAGCTTGCAACACTTATCTGAAGTTTGTCAAAGAGGCTGAAATATTTGTTTCCATTTCATTTTGAGTAATTAATATACAGTTTTTGAACAATATTATGTAGGTAACAAAGACTAAGTAAATATATAAACTTTATTCCAGAATGTTCCAGTGATGAATCTAAAATATACAAATCATTGGAAATTGTATTTAAAAACTATTATAAGCCCCAACTAATGGCTAAAGCTATGAACTTTTGCACATTACTTGAAACTGATTATATTCCTTGACAATGTGATATGACATTTTCACAATGGCTTAATAGCTTTCCACTTTTTCTATTACATACTTTATTTTAAAGTTGTTTAGTTAACTTACTAAGAATTTATCGATATACCGGAAGTAGATGGCCTACCAACTTCTTAGACCTTCGTGTGGAGTATGATTTATCCAACGTGCTAAGGGAAACTAAACTATGTCCTGGAAATACGAGTACCTAAGACCGAAAGTAGATTTTAGGGCCAAAATTTCTAGTTTTGTGACCGTACCCTACTGGCTTCTCAGTTCTTATTTCCTTTATAGTGCAAAGAAAACTCAAAAATCCTTTCGCAAATACGAGCATCATAGGACCAGAAGTATGCAAATTTTGACCGAAGCAGGTTTCCGAGACCTACATATACTCGTACATATTTATCATAATCTGAACAATAAGGCAAACTAAAATATGACGTATATTAAAGACCGACTTAAATTAAGATGCGAATGCAGGCAATAACGCAAATGTTTTTTGTTGAATCATGAAATATTTAAACCTGATGTGAATTTCAACGAAAGGAAATAGCCACATTTTGAACCAAGTAGGTTTCTATATACGTATTTTCTTCGTTGTGACAGCAAAGCAAAGAAAACTATAGCAGTGAAATTAACACTACACCGAAAGTTTATTACATGGACCGGAGGTACACTCTTTTTGACCTAAATAAGTTTTCAAGACGTAAATGTATACAGATTCTTCGTCTAGAGGACAAGATAAACTCACATGTGGTGTCCACAAATATAAATTATTCAAACCAGAAATACTTTTGCACATAAAATAATATGCTATAAGTATTAAAATTAATTTAACTACTTATCTCTTAACAATGAATTTTGAAGTAATAGAACTTATGTGTTTCCTATTTCCAACAACATAGGGCTCCGTCATACTACACCGTAAATGATTTTATTAAATGGGTTGCGGGCTTTAGCATTATAAAATACAACGCCGCGGTTAGCAGCAAATTTTTCAATAAAATGATGTAAACCAATAATTGTTTATATTTTGGTAAACTGCTTGTGATAAAAAAAGACAGTAAAACGTAAGCATTTTTGGGTAAATTGTTTCGATATTCCAAATTGGCTACAACTTTGTATTACACCTTTAATAAAAGTCTTATATTCCCCATTATCTAGAATTTAAGATGGTCAAAAGGTTGCCTTTCTGTTGTAGGTATGCGTATATAATGGAGCATGTCAGCAATTCAGTTCTATATTTTTATTTTATGAAAAAAAGCTGAAAACACATTTTTGATTTCTGGTAAGGGCGTGCGGCTTCACGGTCAACTCACAATGGAATCTCTGGTCCACAGCAGTAACTTCCAATGAATGAATATTTAATATTTTCAATTTAGCTAGTTGAGGTGGACTATGGCTTATTATTCCAACCATGTAACTTTAGCCATTCCAAAGCTATGTCAAGCAATGACATATTTCTTTTGTGGTAATCATCTGGTTGGTAAAGATACAAAAGTTTATGTTGTTCAGCCCATTAGACTTCTTAGTTGGTAATTTTAAATATTTATATTAACAAAATATCAAAAAATAGTAGCAAAATTGTTTTCTATATATATATGCACTCAAGTGTACACAAATTAAGTTAACCTTCAATTTTAATCAACGAAATCGAATGGCTAAAGCTATGGACTTTTGCACATTACTCAAACTGATTATATCTACCAGCTAAAAACTACCAAAAAATATTTAATAATATAGTCACCCCACAAACTACCTATGACATTAACTCAAAACTTTGCTACCAATTTAAGTTAGCAACATTTACTAGATAAGCAAAGACAACTATGCTAACATGACGAATCAATACAATGCAATGTACTGTCATTTCTTTGGGAGAGAAACCACGTTTCTATGCAAATGACTTAAAGACATGCATAGTTTATGTTATTTATTCATAACTTATATTCACCGTAGTATTTGAACGAGGTGGCTTTGCAAAACTATGCAAACATCTCTATGTTAAGTTTAGGAAGCTAACATTTGTGAACGTTGAAAATTCAATTTAGGGAATAGGTTCTCGTTTCTGCTACCTAAAGGGTGTGAAGATAAATAACAAACCTTCTCATGGTTGGTGTATTACGAAAATTATGTTGAAAAAGTATTTCATTCCTTATTTTAATATATTACTTATTTACTTAATTACTATTAATTTACTTAATTTACTTAATTACTTATTTACTCAATTACTTAATTAATTAATATATATAAAACAATTCATGCATACAATACACAAATTAGGGAACTTGTCAACACCTTTTTACACGATTTTTTAACACGATTTACAAAACACCTTGAATAGCTTAGTGTTTTGTTAGTTTCAAAATGGGAAAGTCTTTAATAATTTGAAAAAGGAAGAAAATTAATTTCCAGCCTTTCATCCTAAATTGAGATGAAACCTGGATTCATTAACGTATGTCATTTATATCTAGCGTAGCAAATGGATGTTTTTCATCAGTGTTAAATTATTACACAAAGTTTGTTATTAGTTGGTCTAACTTACTAAAAAGCATGACCGTTTAAGATACCGTTATTTTTTCCCTAAACATCAAGGAACATAGTCCCTCAACGGTATGACAAGAGTCAGCCTCTTCTTTATTAGTTATCATAAAAAAACCAGTATCTCATAGACCATTTTTAATGGTGGCTGTATTATGGAATTTCGTAAACTTCTTAAATAACCGAAGTATAATTTTAGAACTAGGAGAAACGAAAGGGTTTCTCAAAATATGTTCCTAAATAAACCTTGATGACGCGATTTTTTCAAGTCGCCAAGAGCGAGTTTGCTCATTAGTACTTAATACATATTGCTGTATACAAGATCGGCTTTATTTAACACCATACGACAGATGCATAGCAGGATTCCGTTAAGATATATATATATATATATATATATATATATATATATATATATATATATATATGATCGGAAGACCAAATACCTGTCAAACGACTTTTATTTACATTAAATTGTATAAATGGCAATAGCCTTATTTAATTTCAATAAACATTGAATCGCATTGAATCGGAAAAAGTAAGCGCTCTGTGGTGTAATGGTAGCACATTCACCCGGCAAGTGAGAGATCCGGGTTCGACTCCCGGCGGAGCAAGTACTTTTTGCGATTCAATGTTTATTGAAATTAAATAAGGCTATTGCCATTTATACAATTTAATGTAAATAAAAGTCGTTTGACAGGTATTTGGTCTTCCGATCATATGTTAGTTTGCTTATATTAACACATATGTGACAGATACGGCCAAATACAAAATAATTGAATCGGAAAAAGTAAGCGCTCTGTGGTGTAATGGTAGCACATTCACCCGGCAAGTGAGAGATCCGGGTTCGACTCCCGGCGGAGCAAGTACTTTTTGCGATTCAATGTTTATTGAAATTAAATAAGGCTATTGCCATTTATACAATTTAATGTATATATTATATATATATATATATATATATATATATATATATATATGTATTTTACGAGAAAAAATGCAAAGTTTTTTAAGCCAGTAAATATTTTTCATCCATGATTTACAATCTAACATCTGTTATTATTAACTACCATTTATATTTTGCCATTTATTGGACATATCCAATTAAAGCGCTACATGTATAACCACATAATCAAAATTTGAATCTTGTAAACATAAAATTCTACTGCCTGTATTAAAACGAAAACTTTAAAACTCCTGAAAAGTTTTCACATTAAACTTTGTACTCTTGTTTCTAACCACTTGGTTACCCATAAAGACTCGTTTTAAAATTTATAACATAAAGTAGGAAATCCATAAGAAACCACATTGCTTTAAATGAAGATGTTTATCAATTTCTGATTTGTTTAAAAATCAATACTACCTTTCGGGTCCAAGATGAGTCCCTTTGGCGCTCTCAAGAGGATTGTTTTCATGCGTCATAAAACATTACCATTAGGCTCATACATGCGCTCAAGCATTCGTAACTATTCAAGATACTCTTAGGAACAGATATATCACACTTAAACTCAAAAAAGTTTGTATACTGAGGCCTGGAAAATGTCATACAAATTGAAACAGCTTACAATAACGAATGAATGTAATTAGATGCGATAGTATCAATATTTTAAACCAAGAGATTATAGACTAGTGCAGTGGGAATATCTGAGTTTTTGAACGAATTAATTAATCTTATTTAAATAACTATCTAGGTCTTATAGACGTTTGGAAAGGTAAAGTCCCACGTGAAGGTACTACTATGTCCTACAGTTAAAAAAGCAACAAGCAAATCCATAATGGACTACTAGTTAAATTTAAAACAACATTTATCCAACTTATTGAAGAGCTTAAAATAATACAAAAACCAGATAATACAATGCTATTTACTCCAAACAGGGTTTTATTAAACTCATCCTAATTTAATAAATGCGAAGGTTTTTTATGTGTTTGTTTTGTTTTGTAGGCGTAATCTAGGCAAACGATTGTACTGAAATTTTACATACACACCATTACGGTTCCTAAAATAAATATAGGCCTATTCTTATTTCGAAAATTCATCCGGGCTACGGCCCACTGGTCTTTAAGATTGTGAAACATCCCACCTCAGTCTCTAAATTTGAGTGACATATATTATATTTATCAGAAAAAGATTAAAAATTTGAACATGGCACTGAAATTATCTTAGGCCGAAAGCCAACGTTTTTGACAAGAGTATATTTCTTAGATCTACACCCACTCACACAGCCATGTATGTATACTTCGTCGGTACAACGAGGCAAACTCATATATGTTGCTGAAAATGCATTATACCAGACGAAGATTACAATAGCTCAATAAAGTTGATGTTTAAGTGGTATTTTTTTGGAAGAAGTTATATTTTCTTGATTAGGGCAACGAGGAAAATTCAGTTGTAGTACCGGACATATAATAGTTTGAAACAGAAATGATCCAATGCACGCTAAACTTGATAAAAAGAGTAAGTATCCAAACCTGTGATCTGAAAAGTAAAATAAAGTGTATCTGATCGTATGCCTACTTACGTTTAAAATATATCATAGAGGACCATCATATCACATCAAAAATGCTTTCACAAAGTTATCTACGGACTCAGTAAACAGATAGTATATAAATAATATGAAAAGCTCTATCCAAGAAGTAAATATCTTTACTGATATTTTAACAAATATCATATGAATAGCGATACCATGTAGTCGTCGTATGTATGATTGAATAATCTCATGTTGAGATGAAGTTACATGTAAACTCCTTCTCTTTCATTTATATGAAGTTAATTACTTACCTCCTATGAAACTTTTAGCCTTGTCTTTATATTTTTCTAAACTTAGACAGCCTAAGGCTTTACAAGTTAATTTGGGTCTGAGAATGTTAATATAGATCTAATTTGCAGAAATCCCTAAGCCCCTAAAACAAATCAATCTTCCAAAGCTCATCTCCGTCGCAAATTATTATTCTAGGAGAATTAAACTTAGTTGATTTCAGAGCCTGGTGAATTTAACATCTTAAGCAACATAACTAAGAGATACACCTGCTAGATAAATTAAACAAGTATTTATCTTAATCCCGTACTTATATTACACTCTAGGTGATTCCAACTTTAAAGAATATATACATAATTTAGAACATAAGTCATTATATTGCAGTCGAGTTTATTTTATGACTAAATTTACTCGTGATTATACCTACATTTTGGTAACCTCTAAGGTTTCTTAAAAATCTTTTTTGCCAAATACTATAGGTTAATATAACGAGCAAATATTCTGACAAATTTATTTTTCTTCTCCTTTGCTCATTTAAGAAGCTTAAATTCTAGAGTGTCTATTACAAAAATATTACTCTTTATTGTCTTTTCTTCTTTCATTTATACTATGCAAAATTATAAAACGTAGAACACTATAATGAATAAAATGAGTAGTAAACTTTAAAGGAATATTTCTTTTCAAGCAATATGTATACTTGCATTTAGAACCAGAATTGAATTGAATTGAATTGAATCATAATTTATTTCCAAACAATATTTACATGCGTTCAAATTTACTATTAAATTTATATTGTCTTGTTACTATACTAGTTAAATGTTTACGTAACAACATTATACATAAAAATATTATACACATCAAATTGAAAGTTGCCTAGGAAATGAGCCTACATGGGCGGAAAAGCCTGTGTATAGGCTCGAGTTGCTAATCTGGTGATCAATTATCATATTATAACATCAATACACACACACACACACACACACACACACACGCGCGCGCGCGCGCGCGCGCGTATCTACATAATACGGCATTGAAATTTATCAGCGTAAGTACCACAAATAGTTTAAAGGAAATATTTAAAGAGAAGAAAAACGATATTAAGGAGTGGTGTATTTTAAGGAACAAAAAGTCTACCTGCAGAACAACCTAACACATTACTAGCAGATTTCTTTACGAACTGTTATGAAATAAAAAAAAAATAAATAAAAATAAAAAAAATAAATAAATAAAAAAAAAAAGTTTTAAAATAGGAAAAAGTCCATCTAAAGGCATTCAGTGCTGTTGAAGGGGGCATCAAGAGGGGGGGAATAGGCAGGGTCAAAAGTCAGGTCATTCTGTAGTCAGCAGTGATAATTGCCTCGGCCTCCTCCGCGTTGATAAGATATAGCCATTCATTCGAAAGTTTCTTACATGTAAGTATTGAAGGTGAGGTGAATATTTGGTTGTCTGGAAAGTATTTACAGATATTTCTATACACAAGATGGGATATATAAAGAGAATTTGTAGATGAGAAGGATTTACTGATTTGCATTGATGCGACTTCAATATTCCGTGAATATCGTGTGTTATGAGAATGTGAAGTTGTAGGGAAAATTTTTATAAAAATGTTTATAAATGTGAACAAGAAGTGTTTTAATGAAGATTTTTCGAATTGATAGAATGGCAGTTTCTTGATATAAAGTAGAAATTCTATACTAGCTATCAATTAATTCCCGAGACGGCTAAATATTGTTGCTATCGCTGCACACGAAAAACTTAATTTAACACATATTCATCAGACCCAGACAGACACCAGACAAGGAGACAGAGGAAAAGTTTTAATGGAATCATAGGTACAGTAGCATATCAAACTAAAGGTCTCTATATAACATATATAGAAGTAATTTTATCTACTTACTTGCTTAGTTATACAATAATTGTACTCGTATATTGTTTCTTTATGAAAGTTAGATGTCACAAACTAGTTATTGGTAAATAACGTATTATTGACTAAAGTAAAATCTGAAAAATGATTACTTTGTAAATAAAATGCATAAGAAAAATATTTTTGCAGAGCCGTACATTTAATTAAAATGATCTATAAACATTATGAATAAAAATTAAATATGAAAGAGCAGGATATAAAAAACATTGAAAATGCCTTGTCCCTATAGTCCCTATAGTTAAAACTCATGTTTCCGCCTTTTTATTTTGCTAGTAGCAAATTAACCACGGCTTTTCAAGCAATTTCTTATTTAATTAAAGGTACACATGGTTATAACCATTATAAATGAAATCTTTATCACTGCTAAAATGATCAGCATCATCCTCTGAAAAATTGTACAACCTCCTTATAATCATAGAGTATCTAAAATTTTAGTTTGAAGAACAATGTTTTGAGCCCCTGAATTCGGTTTGTATTTATCAGTCAGTAACATATATTTAGAAAAGTTATAATAGTGTAATGCTCTCCTAAGATGTGACGTAAGCAAGGGAATATTTCCAGTCGTTTCCAATATATTGCAACATTTCAGGAAAATGAAGGTAGATATTATGATTGCTCTTTATTCAAAATTAATAGATACATCGATCGTTTAAGAGATATTTTAAATGTTTTGAACGTTATTCAGGTCTTGATATCGAGTCAGGAATAATTATGTAACCGCTCTTTTCTTAGGTATATCAATGTATATACTGCGTTGTAAAATCCTAAAATTAATAATTAAGTACCCCCCCTCCTACTAACAGAAACGTACACTTGTGTTTAAAAATTAAGCAATATTTATGTTACGAACTCTCTTTAGGTTACAGAGTGGCCTTTGTCTATGAACAATGCCCTGTCAAAAGGCCTGAATGTAAAGTTCGGCCGAGTTTACAACTGATCATTATTAGAAAAATGTAATATTGCGCAATATTTAATCATACATTTACCAACTAACAATTCGTCCGAAATAGTTTCATACAAGTCCTATTGTAGGCAAATTATTCAGGAATAATATGTACGTTGTATGAAGTTAAATAAATAATCTTCGTTCGTTTAAATAAATAAGGATGTTAACAAACCAACATTTTAAAAATAGTTTAATTCTTTTCTTAAAAGATTAAGATTTGTGGGGCTCTTTTCTCAGTTTAAATTCTAATAATTTTTTTTGTTTAAAAAAAGGAAAAATATACCTATAAAATTCTATATATGGTTTATTAACAGGCAAATGTTATTATTTCAGTGAGAGAAATATAAATTATTTTGTAAAACACAAATTTAAAATGGTATTGAAATTAAATTCTACAAATTTTTGGATATTATCTAACGGAAATTGACATTTTGTTTATAGCAAATTGCATAAAGTGTATGTATAATTTTCATTAGAAAGGAATGTGTATTCAATAAATTTCTAAGTTTTATACTTATCATAGTTTCTTATACATAAATAATAGCAAGCATACGAGTAAATAAACATTTTACTACTCAGAAAAGTAAAACAAATGATGCTACTTACAATATAAAGCAAGACACTCACGTGTATTCAGAGGTAGTTTATTCTCTTGTACTCAATTGTCTTAATGTACAACTTCGATCTGGCTTTCTTCTTTATACAAATCATTTAAATTTAAAATATGTTTAAAAGGTCCACATGTGTATATCTAATTGTTTATTATTTATTTATTTATTTAGAGGTTAATGTACAATGATGATGGTTAAAAACCGAATCACGTGTATGTAATAAAAAGTTTTAATTTAAAGGGTTTTAGTTATTTTCATTACATTAATATACAAATTTATTGATTCTTTATACACTTATTAAAATATTTTTCATTGAGGGATGTCATTTATTGTTTAATGGGTTAAAGGCCCGTTTATATCTGGGTGACATATACTCTTAGTAGTGAAATATTGTATTCATATCAACATATTTGGATTTATTTGGATTTATATCAACATAAGTTACCATTCTTAGAATTAACCAAAGTGTGTTCAAAATATTATTTGTTGTAGTTTTTACAATTTTTAATAACTACGATACAATAAATTCAAAACAAACATACAATTACATACAATATTGTACTAATATATTTTGTTAATTTTAAACCCCAATAACCTATATGTTGGTAAGTATTAAGTTATAGAGTGGTTTTACTATGACAATTTTAGATTTTTCTAATAGAGTCTAGGTTTTAATTTAAGCATTTTAATAAAACCATGTTCAAGTAAACCATACTGCTGTTGCAATACAGTAGGCCTACATAAGAGATTTTATTTGATGTTATTTTCAACAATAATCAAATCAATCATTAATAACTCTAATAAGTAATAGGTGACAAATTTATTCACATTTTTATTATTAAAACTTGCCTTATGCATTTATCATATGGTATTAATTAAACGTAAACTGACAAGAATACTGAGTTACTGGTAGCAGCAACATCGATTTGGAATCTTAAAGTTAAAAAACAATGTTGACATCACATTTTTTAACAATGCAGTGTATTGTATAATGACATATTTTCATAAAACAACGTTAATGTACCGATAAGTGTCTGCAATTTAATATTATTTTAATCGATAAACCCGGTTTCGCTGGAATAAATACACAATACCTAGCTGAACTAACAAAAGGATTTAAAGCTTTCCTCCAGTCATTAAACTTTAATCACGTGGATCCCCGAATTTTTTCTTTCACTGAGGATGCTCAAGATTTCCAATAAGAGGCAACTCTTGAACCTAATGTTTCCAATTGATGTCTTATGTTTCATTTCGTAATGTTTCATGATTAAGTCAAAATGGGATTTAAAAGCAATAATATTACCATACTGTTTATATTAATTTAAAACTTAAATTTACCACTTATTTTAAAACTGGAATTTATCACATAATTTAAAAACTTAAATTTAAATTACATGAGTAAATCAATAATACATCATCTTTCATGATGTACCCTTTTAGAAATTGCACTGCTTGCTACATAAAATGTGTTTTATTTGTAAGTACTGTAAATTAAAAATCTTCCTTTAAAAAAGTCTCGTATTAGGCTATTATAATTTTAGAATTTTTATCTCTTACATTTGCGGCAGAGATTTAAGCTTATCTAAAATAATTCTGTAGTGAATATGTATTATTAAGATGGCCCTGTTTCCTATTTTATCAGCAGTATATTTAATTGGAGATAAATAAAATTAACATTACAATAATTACAATCATCAAAAAAAGTTACGTATATCCTGTATCATTATGATTCTTAAACCTTAAAATTGTAGTAGGAGATACAAACGAGGAATTATTGTTTCTATATAGTTTTAGTTTGATAAGATTACAATAATTTGTACGGTTATCAATTACGCTTATATTATTATGCTCAATATTATCTCTACTTGTAATTTATTGTTGTATAATATTATTGGATGAGTTTTATTATTATTATATTAGTTTTAGGAATTCAAAATGTATTTAATCTAAGTTTACGAAGTCAGCTTTAAATTTACTGTCTGTTAAATAATTATTTTTTATGAGGATTGCATTTTTTATTGGGTTGTTACAAAAATTATTTATAATGCAAAGAGTTTTTATTAATTTTATAGTAGAGTGTTACATAACTCACGACAGTACATATTACCATAAGTATAAAACTACTTATATCTTTTTAATTTTCAATGAAATAGTAAGATATTACATCTCTTTATTTTAAAAAGTAGCAATCACTCCTTTCCTTACTAATTAACACAACTAATTTTGCAACCTTCCGATATCCCTAAATAATTGAAATTGGCACATGTATGCCTGAAGAGTTAAGTAGAATAACTGAACTGCTTATTTATATATATATATATATATATATATATATATATATATATATATATACGTTTTAAATTGTATAAATGGCAATAGCCTTATTTAATTTCAATAAACATTGAATCACAAAAAGTACTTGCTCCGCCGGGAGTCGAACCCGGATCTCTCACTTGCCGGGTGAATGTGCTATCATTACACCACAGAGCGCTTACTAAGTAAGAGATCCGGGTTCGACTCCCGGCGGAGCAAGTACTTTTTGTGATTCAATGTTTATTGAAATTATATATATATATATATATATATATATATATATATATATATATATATATATATATATATATATAAAACTATCAGTTAAACCAGTTTACTGTGGTTAAAATGGGTTGCCACTAAAATAAGAACTATATTTTTGTTTCACTATTTTCTTATAGAGTTGAAATTCGACGCTCATTCCTGGCGGCTTACATAGAAAATCTAAAGAACTAAACAATTTTGTTCAAACATCGATTATTCACAGGGTTTAAAATCAAACTGCAGCCTCTAGAAGAACGAATTTAGTTTTAGTTACTCCCCTATGTCCTACAATTATTAAATTTTACCCATATGTGTTTTATGCTGTGAACAGACAAATAAAATATTTCTCAAAATGATCAACAACTCTATTGGCCTGAAATAGCTTATAACAATTGCATATAGGAAATATTGCTTGAACAGCCCATATTAAATCCATTAGGACAGTGATATTTTGAGGTGGACAGATTAATTATCAGTTTTACCATACAATTGGCACTCTTGTAGTAATATAGAGCAATAGCATGTTAATGCCAATTGTTCGCGCAAATCTGTAATTGGTAATGAACAATTTCATTTAATAATAGTTGCAATCAGTTCACACACCAATCGAGTACAATCGTTCCAATAATAATGACATGACTCCATATACAGTATTCACGGGCGATAGTGACTCTTTGAAGCTTGTGGTTTAAAGCCACAAATATTCCCCACCCGTACGTAAGCTGCGAAATGTATGGTAATAGTTATTGCGTTCCATCTATATACCAGTAAAAACTATTTTTATGATAAGGTAAATATGTAGTAGGTATATTAATATTTATTTTTAAATAATAGGAACACTGGACATTTCCATGACAATCATCTTAATAAAGAATGTTTATAATTATAAACTACTGTTATATGATCTGTGTTATATTATTTATGCAAAGCTCAATATATATATAACTCGCCTTCGGCTCGCTGGGGGCTACGCCCCCAGGCCCCCATGATGTACGCTTGCAAATTCGGGGATAATGTGATTTGGTGATTGGTAAAATTCGGACATGAGGTCATGCTAGGAAATTCCCGGGGGGGGGTTTAATGTTATTAGGGGTCAAGGCATCAGGAGTTTATCTGGTTATACCAGATACTTCCGGGGGGGTTAATGTTATCTGGGGTTATCTGGTCATACCAGGAACTTCCCAGGGCCCCCCCCCGGGTTAAGAGATTTGGTGATTGGTAAAATTCGGACCTGAGGTCATGACAGGAAATTCCGGGGGGGGGGTTAATGTTACCCGGGGTGTGTTAATACTTCAGGGGGTTTAATGTACTCAGGAGGTTATCTGGTCATACTAGGAAATTTCCGGGGGGGGCTAATGTTACCGGGGGTTAATGACACATGGGTCTATTTTTAGAAGGTGTTTTGTCTGTAAACATAATAAAAATTCACTTT
Organism: Homalodisca vitripennis; assembly: GCF_021130785.1. Classification (NCBI taxonomy): domain Eukaryota; kingdom Metazoa; phylum Arthropoda; class Insecta; order Hemiptera; family Cicadellidae; genus Homalodisca; species Homalodisca vitripennis. The sequence goes on from NW_025776346.1 coordinate 99,526, forward strand.
GTCCCTATCTACTATTGACGCTTAGCTAACGTTCAGCCAATTTCTAATGTGGGGTGTATTCACTCGTTAACTGGATTAGCGGTATTCGGGGAAAGTTTATGTCTGATCATCAGATTAGGGATCTTGGGGTTAAAAGAAGACCCATTTTATTGAATTTTCCAGATTTAACCAAAGTTTTGACTTTAAGGGCATTTTGCGGCTTAACCGTTAGAGATACGAGAAAAAGTGACTGGAGCTTTCTTGTCGGAAATTTAATTTTATCTTTCGATTCTGGTGTCCGGATTTTAGCTACGACGTCTGGTTTAGCCAGTACGGAGCCTGTGGAGAAAGGACTGCACTGGTGGGCTATTGTGAATTGTTTAGTGTAAATATAACAAAAACCCAACCCTGAGTCATTATTTTTTAAGTTGTTTAGGGGGTTTAATTTGCTCAGAGGTTTCTCTTGTCATGCCAGGAAAATTCCCGGGGGGGGGGAGATTAATGTTAAAGGGGGTTAACACATCAGGGGGTTTAATTTAGTCAGGATATTTTCTGGTCATATGAATAAATTCCCGGGGGGGGGGGTAATGTTACAAGGGGTTAATGACACACGTGGGCCTATTTTTAGAGGGTGTTGTGTCTTTGAACATAATAAAAAACACTCTGTCCCTATCTACTATTGAAACTTCACTAACGCTCAGCCACTAACACTTCCCGACGTGGAGGGGGGTTTTAGTCACTCGTTAACGTATTAATACAAGGTGAAGCTGGAACCAGCATGAAGCGCACTAATTTATAGTTAAAAAATTTAAAACACCTAAAAGTAACGACGAAGAATTTATCATTTAGAGCATTTATCAGGCTTACGTAAAGATAAACGATTGAAAGCTGCTGAACCTTTTTTTTAGATCCTATGAATAGCTAGTTATAAAAAATTTTACATTTAAGCTAGGGCCAAGGGTTTGTCCAATATCGAGCCCAGAAGGTAAGTTTTTGAGTGAAATTTTCAACATAAATCACGTTTTAACGGCGCTAAACCATTGAAGATAGAGTAAAAATGTCACTGGACCTTTTTTGTAGATCACCTCATTTTCTAAATCAAACCTTTGTTTTATTTTGACTTCCGACCAATGGTTTTGCCGCTATCGACACCAAAAACAAACTTTTCACGTGAAAAATTACAAAAAGATTTCACATAATCACGTTTTTCGGCCAAACCAATGGAGATAGGGCCAAAAGTTCACTGGACCTTTTCTGTAGATCGCGCAATTTGCTAAATCCCATTGATGGGTCAATCAGATTTGAGCTACGACCAACGGTTCGGCCGATAATCGGGCTCGAAACATTATTTTCATCGAAAAAATCTCTGGAATTTCAAATGTTCGAGCGTTTTGTCGCTTAAACCATGGAAGATAGGAGCAAAAAGTCACTGGACCTTTTTTGTAGTTCACTTCATTCCTGATTATGAATTTTTCGTCAAATCCGAGCTAGCTCAAACGGTTCGCCCGCTATCGGGCTTACAAAAAATGTCTACAAGGGTAAAAAATGCGCGTTTTTTGCGAATTTTTTTGAGGGGTTTGAAATTAAAAATTCTCACTTTTCGGGATTTTCCTGGTGGTTACACGTGGAAAGCTATCTGTGTACCAAATTTCAAGTCTCTAACTCATCTGGAAGTAGGTTAGAATTAGTATACGTGAGTGAGTCAGTCAGTCAGTCAGTTACACATGCGGCTGTATATATATTAGGACTCGCCTTCGGCTCGCTGGGGGCTACGCCCCCAGGCCCCCAAAGTAAGTGCCTTAAATTCGGGGATATGATTGATATGGTGATAGATAAAATTCGGACATGATGTCATGCAAGGAAATTCCCTGGGGGGGGGTTGAATGCTACCGGGGGTTAATACATCAGGGGGTTGGTTATTTTTGGTCATAACAGGAAATTGCGCGGGGGGGGGTTAATGTTACCGGGGGTTAACGACACACCCCAGGCTCCCTTTCGGGTGTTGGGCTAATTCGGGGATAAGCGGATTTCAGAATTATCTTGGACCTATGTTATTTAATTTTTCAGTTTTAATCAATGTTTTGACTTTAATGGCGTTTTACGGCTTAACCGTTAGAGATACGACAAAAAGTGACTGGACCTTTCTTGTCGGAAATTTAATTTTATCTTTCGATTCTGGTGTCCGATTTTAGCTGCGAGCTTTGGTTTAGCCAGGAATGAGCTCGGGAGAAAAGTCTGCACTGGTCCCCTATCGTGAATTGTTTAGTACAAACATAATAAAAAACCAACCTTAAGGCAGTATTTTAAGTTGAACAGTTGGTTTAATATCATCAGGAGATTATCTAGTCAAGCCAGGAAATTCCCTGGGGGGGGGTTAAGACATCAGGGGATTTAATTTATTCAGGAGGTTATCTGGTCATACCAGGAAATCCCCGGGGGGGGGGGTGTTACAGGGGGTTAATTACACAGTTCGGCCTATTTTTTGAGGGTGTTGTGTCTGTGAACATAATAAAAAACACTCTGTCCCTATCTACTATTGAAGCTTCACTAACGCTCAGCCAACTCCCGACGTGGAGGGGGGTTTTAGTCACTCGGTAACGTGAGTAATACAAGGTCAATCTGGAACCAGCACGAATCGCACTAATTATAGTTGCAAGTTTTAAAACCCCTAAAAATTGACGACAAAGAATTTGCCTTTTAGAGCATTAACCAGGCTAACGGAAAGATAAACGACAAAAAGCTACTGGACCTTTTTTGTTGATTTCATAAATAGCTAGTTATGAAAAGTTTTACATTTAAGCTAGGACCAACAGTTCGGCCACTATCGAGCACGAAAAGTAAGTTTTTAAGTGAAATTTACAATATAATTACATTTTACGGCTAAATCATGGAAGATAGAGTAAAAGGTCACTGGACCTTTTGTGTAGATCGCATTATTTTGTATTAAAATCAAATTTTTACTCTGGGCTAGAACTAAGATTTTGTCTGAAATAGAGCCCAGAAAACAAAATCTTGCGTTAAACTTAAAAAATCGATACTTTATAACGCGTAATGCGGCCAAACCATTGGGGATAGGGCAATAAGTTACTTGACCTTTTTTGTAGATTACGCGATTTACTAAATCCCATTGAAAATTTGTTTTTGAGCTACGACCAACCGTTTAGCCGCTATCGAGCCTGAAAGGTAAATTTTTGGGCGAAAATTTCAAAATATTTAAATGTAATCGCGTTTTGCGGCCAAAACCAATTGAGATAGAGCAAAAAGTCACTGGACCTTTTTTGTAGATCACTTCATTCCTGACCATGAATTTTTCGTCAGATCGAAGCTAGCTCCAACGGTTCGCCCGCTATCGGGTTTTAAAGAAAAGCCTGCAAGGGCAAAAAGGGGTCACTTCGCGAATTTTTTTGATGGGTTCAAAATTAAAAAAATCCGGTTTTCAGACTTTTCCCGGTGGTTTGAAGACTCCAGCTAGGTGTCTGCAAAATTTCGGTGTTTCCAGCACTTCTAGAAGTGGGTTAGAATTTGTATACCCTATCAGTGAGTGAGTCAGTCAGTTACATATGCGGCTGTATATATATTAGACTCTCCTTCGGCTCGCTGGGGGCTACGCCCCCAGGCCCCCATTTGGGTGTTGGCTAAATTCGGGGATAAGCGTAGTAGTTCGGTGATTGGTTAAATCCAGACGTGAAGTTTCCAAATTTTATGTATCCGTTCTCGAGAATCTTACGGGTCGTAATGCTTCGCTAACGCTCAGCCAAAAGATGTGTGGTGTATAATATTAATCAATTGATGTGGTAGAAGAGTTAAGTTATGTGTTCGTGAAATTTGGAGACAAGAAGAATTTGGTTTTAACCAAAGTCAGAGGACGTATGTATACCATAGTTTAATTTTCCGGATTTACCCAAACTTTTGACTTTGAGGGCGTTTTGCGGCTTAACCGTTAGAGATACGTGCAAAAAGTGATCTGGACCTTTCTTGTCGGAAATTTAATTTTGTCTTTCGATTTTACCCTCGGATTTGAGCTACGATCTCTGGTTTAGTCAGTACAACGCTTAGGATAAAAGTCTGCACAGGTCAGTTGTTGTGTAAACAGATATAGTGTAAATCAATTTAAAACTACCTTTATCAGATTATTAAGTTGATCAGGGGGTTTAATTTAATCAGGAGATTATCTATCAACCAGGAAATTCCGGGAGGGGGTGTTAAAGAAGGCGTGGTACTTTTCTAGTAAATTTGTGTCTGGGCACGAGGAATTTTTATCAAAATTAAACGTTGATCAGAGGGTTTAAATTACTTCGGAAATTATAATTCCACGCCAGAGTTTTCACAATGAACTAATATTTCATAAAATTAAATAGAAAAACACTCTGTCCCTATCTACTATTGAAGCTTCAATAACGCTCAGCCAACTCCCGATGTGGAGGGGGGTTTTATTCACTCGTTAACTTAGTAATACAAGGTCAATCTGGAACCAGCATGAATCGCACCAATTATAGTTGCAAAATTTAAAACACCTAAAAGTGACGACAAAGAATTAGCCATTTAGAGCATTTATCAGGCTTACGGAAAGCTAAACGACAGAAAGCTGCTGGACCTTTTTTGTAGATCCTATTAATAGCTACTTACAAAAAGTGTAACATATAAGCTAGGGCCAACGGTTCGGCCACTATCGAGCACGAAAAGTAAGTTTTTAAGTGAAATTTTAAATATAATCACGTTTTACGGGCTAAACCATGGAAGATAGAGTAAAAAGTCACTGAACCTTTTGTGTAGACTGCATTATTTTGTATTCAAATCATATGTTTTATCTGGCCTATAACTAAGATTTTATCTAAAATATAGCCCAGAATACAAAATCTCAGGTAAATCTCAAAAAATCAAAACTTTAAAACGCGTTACGCGGCCAGACCGTTGAGGATAGGGCAAAATGTTACTGAACCTTTTTTGTAGATCACGTCATTTCCTAATTCCCGATGGAGATGTTTTTTGAGCTACGACCAACCGTTTAGCCGTTATCAAGCCCGGAATGTAAATTTGTAGGCGAAAATTTCCAAATATTTTCACTTAATAGCGTTTTGCGGACAAACCAATGGAGATAGAGTAAAATGTTATTAGACCTTTTTTTTAGATCACATTATTTCCTAAATCTAACCTTTGATTTATTTCGACCTCCGACCAATGGTTTCGCCGCTATCGACCTCAAAAACAAACTTTTCACGTAAATATTACAAAAAAATTGCACATAATCACGTTTTTCGGCCAAACCAATGGAGATAGGGCAAAAGGTCACTGGACCTTTTCTGTAGATCGCGCAATTTGCTAATTTGATGGGTCAATCAGATTTGAGCTACGACCAACGTTTCGGCCGCTATCGGGCTCGAAACATTATTTTTATCGAAAAAATCTCTGGAATTTCAAATGTTCGAGCGTTTTGTCGCTTAACCATGGAAGATACAGCAAAAAGTCACTTGACCTTTTTTGTAGTTCACTTCATTTCTGACCATGAATTTTTCATCAGATCCGAGCTAGCTCCAACGGTTCGCCCGCTATCAGGCTTACAAAAAATGCCTGCAGGGGTGAAGAATGCGCGATTTTTTGGGAATTTTTTTTGAGGGGTTTAAAAGAAAAAATTCCCGGTTTTCAGACTTTTCCTGTTGGTTACACGGCAAAAGGTACCTGCGTGCCAAATTTCAAGTTTCCAGCACTTCTAGAAGTAGGTTAGAATTTGTATACATCCATCAGTGAGTGAGTGAGTCAGTTTCACATGCGGCTGTATAGTATATTAGACTCGCCTTCGGCTCGCTGGGGGCTACGCCCCCAGGCCCCCAAAGTAAGTGCCTTAAATTCGGGGATATGATTGATATGGTGATAGATAAAATTCGGACATGATGTCATGCAAGGAAATTCCCTGGGGGGGGGGGGGGGGTTGAATGCTACCGGGGGGTTAATACATCAGGGGGTTGGTTATTTTTGGTCATAACAGGAAATTGCGCGGGGGGGGGGTTAATGTTACCGGGGGGTTAACGACACACCCCAGGCTCCCTTTCGGGTGTTGGGCTAATTCGGGGATAAGCGGATTTCAGAATTATCTTGGACCTATGTTATTTAATTTTTCAGTTTTAATCAATGTTTTGACTTTAATGGCGTTTTACGGCTTAACCGTTAGAGATACGACAAAAAGTGACTGGACCTTTCTTGTCGGAAATTTAATTTTATCTTTCGATTCTGGTGTCCGATTTTAGCTGCGAGCTTTGGTTTAGCCAGGAATGAGCTCGGAGAGAAAAGTCTGCACTGGTCCCCTATCGTGAATTGTTTAGTACAAACATAATAAAAACCAACCTTAAGGCAGTATTTTAAGTTGAACAGTTGGTTTAATATCATCAGGAGATTATCTAGTCAAGCCAGGAAATTCCCTGGGGGGGGGTTAAGACATCAGGGGATTTAATTTATTCAGGAGGTTATCTGGTCATACCAGGAAATCCCCGGGGGGGGGGGTGTTACAGGGGGTTAATTACACAGTTCGGCCTATTTTTTGAGGGTGTTGTGTCTGTGAACATAATAAAAAACACTCTGTCCCTATCTACTATTGAAGCTTCACTAACGCTCAGCCAACTCCCGACGTGGAGGGGGGTTTTAGTCACTCGGTAACGTAGTAATACAAGGTCAAATCTGGAACCAGCACGAATCGCACTAATTATAGTTGCAAGTTTTAAAACCCCTAAAATTGACGACAAAGAATTTGCCTTTTAGAGCATTAACCAGGCTAACGGAAAGATAAACGACAAAAAGCTACTGGACCTTTTTTGTTGATTTCATAAATAGCTAGTTATGAAAAGTTTTACATTTAAGCTAGGACCAACAGTTTCGGCCACTATCGAGCACGAAAAGTAAGTTTTTAAGTGAAATTTACAATAATAATTACATTTTACGGCTAAATCATGGAAGATAGAGTAAAAGGTCACTGGACCTTTTGTGTAGATCGCATTATTTTGTATTAAAATCAAATTTTTACTCTGGGCTAGAACTAAGATTTTGTCTGAAATAGAGCCCAGAAAACAAAATCTTGCGTTTAAACTTAAAAAATCGATACTTTATAACGCGTAATGCGGCCAAACCATTGGGGATAGGGCAATAAGTTACTTGACCTTTTTTGTAGATTACGCGATTTACTAAATCCCATTGAAAATTTGTTTTGAGCTACGACCAACCGTTTAGCCGCTATCGAGCCTGAAAGGTAAATTTTTGGGCGAAAATTTCAAAATATTTAAATGTAATCGCGTTTTTTGCGGCCAAACCAATTGAGATAGAGCAAAAAGTCACTGGACCTTTTTTGTAGATCACTTCATTCCTGACCATGAATTTTTCGTCAGATCGAAGCTAGCTCCAACGGTTCGCCCGCTATCGGGTTTTTAAAGAAAAGCCTGCAAGGGCAAAAAGGGGTCACTTCGCGAATTTTTTTGATGGGTTCAAAATTAAAAAAATCCGGTTTTCAGACTTTTCCCGGTGGTTTGAAGACTCCAGCTAGGTGTCTTGCAAAATTCGGTGTTTCCAGCACTTCTAGAAGTGGGTTAGAATTTGTATACCCTATCAGTGAGTGAGTCAGTCAGTTACATATGCGGCTGTATATATATTAGACTCGCCTTCGGCTCGCTGGGGGCTACGCCCCCAGGCCCCCAAAGTAAGTGCCTTAAATTCGGGGATATGATTGATATGGTGATAGATAAAATTCGGACATGATGTCATGCAAGGAAATTCCCTGGGGGGGGGGTTGAATGCTACCGGGGGTTAATACATCAGGGGGTTGGTTATTTTTGGTCATAACAGGAAATTGCGCGGGGGGGGGTTAATGTTACCGGGGGTTAACGACACACCCCAGGCTCCCTTTCGGGTGTTGGGCTAATTCGGGGATAAGCGGATTTAACCAGAATTATCTTGGACCTATGTTATAGTTTAATTTTTCAGTTTTAATCAATGTTTTGACTTTAATGGCGTTTTACGGGCTTAACCGTTAGAGATACGACAAAAAGTGACTGGACCTTTCTTGTCGGAAATTTAATTTTATCTTTCGATTCTGGTGTCCGATTTTAGCTGCGAGCTTTGGTTTAGCCAGGAATGAGCTCGGGAGAAAAGTCTGCACTGGTCCCCTATCGTGAATTGTTTAGTACAAACATAATAAAAACCAACCTTAAGGCAGTATTTTAAGTTGAACAGTTGGTTTAATATCATCAGGAGATTATCTAGTCAAGCCAGGAAATTCCCTGGGGGGGGGTTAAGACATCAGGGGATTTAATTTATTCAGGAGGTTATCTGGTCATACCAGGAAATCCCCGGGGGGGGGGGTGTTACAGGGGTTAATTACACAGTTCGGCCTATTTTTTTGAGGGTGTTGTGTCTGTGAACATAATAAAAAACACTCTGTCCCTATCTACTATTGAAGCTTCACTAACGCTCAGCCAACTCCCGACGTGGAGGGGGGTTTTTAGTCACTCGGTAACGTAGTAATACAAGGTCAATCTGGAACCAGCACGAATCGCACTAATTATAGTTGCAAGTTTTAAAACCCCTAAAATTGACGACAAAGAATTTGCCTTTTAGAGCATTAACCAGGCTAACGGAAAGATAAACGACAAAAAAGCTACTGGACCTTTTTTGTTGATTTCATAAATAGCTAGTTATGAAAAGTTTTACATTTAAGCTAGGACCAACAGTTCGGCCACTATCGAGCACGAAAAGTAAGTTTTTAAGTGAAATTTACAATATAATTACATTTTACGGCTAAATCATGGAAGATAGAGTAAAAGGTCACTGGACCTTTTGTGTAGATCGCATTATTTTGTATTAAAATCAAATTTTTACTCTGGGCTAGAACTAAGATTTTGTCTGAAATAGAGCCCAGAAAACAAAATCTTGCGTTAAACTTAAAAAATCGATACTTTATAACGCGTAATGCGGCCAAACCATTGGGGATAGGGCAATAAGTTACTTGACCTTTTTTGTAGATTACGCGATTTACTAAATCCCATTGAAAATTTGTTTTTGAGCTACGACCAACCGTTTAGCCGCTATCGAGCCTGAAAGGTAAATTTTTGGGCGAAAATTTTCAAAATATTTAAATGTAATCGCGTTTTGCGGCCAAACCAATTGAGATAGAGCAAAAAGTCACTGGACCTTTTTTGTAGATCACTTCATTCCTGACCATGAATTTTTCGTCAGATCGAAGCTAGCTCCAACGGTTCGCCCGCTATCGGGTTTTAAAGAAAAGCCTGCAAGGGCAAAAAGGGGTCACTTCGCGAATTTTTTTGATGGGTTCAAAATTAAAAAAATCCGGTTTTCAGACTTTTCCCGGTGGTTTGAAGACTCCAGCTAGGTGTCTGCAAAATTCGGTGTTTCCAGCACTTCTAGAAGTGGGTTAGAATTTGTATACATCCTATCAGTGAGTGAGTCAGTCAGTTACATATGCGGCTGTATATATATTAGACTCGCCTTCGGCTCGCTGGGGGCTACGCCCCCAGGCCCCCAAAGTAAGTGCCTTAAATTCGGGGATATGATTGATATGGTGATAGATAAAATTCGGACATGATGTCATGCAAGGAAATTCCCTGGGGGGGGGGTTGAATGCTTACCGGGGGTTAATACATCAGGGGGTTGGTTATTTTTGGTCATAACAGGAAATTGCGCGGGGGGGGGGTTAATGTTACCGGGGGTTAACGACACACCCCAGGCTCCCTTTCGGGTGTTTGGGCTAATTCGATAAGCGGATTTCAGAATTATCTTGGACCTATGTTATTTAATTTTTTCAGTTTTAATCAATGTTTTGACTTTAATGGCGTTTTACGGCTTAACCGTTAGAGATACGACAAAAAGTGACTGGACCTTTCTTGTCGGAAATTTAATTTTATCTTTCGATTCTGGTGTCCGATTTTAGCTGCGAGCTTTGGTTTAGCCAGGAATGAGCTCGGGAGAAAAGTCTGCACTGGTCCCCTATCGTGAATTGTTTAGTACAAACATAATAAAAACCAACCTTAAGGCAGTATTTTAAGTTGAACAGTTGGTTTAATATCATCAGGAGATTATCTAGTCAAGCCAGGAAATTCCCTGGGGGGGGTGTAAGACATCAGGGGATTTTAATTTATTCAGGAGGTTATCTGGTCATACCAGGAAATCCCCGGGGGGGGGGTGTTACAGGGGGTTAATTACACAGTTCGGCCTATTTTTTGAGGGTGTTGTGTCTGTGAACATAATAAAAAACACTCTGTCCCTATCTACTATTGAAGCTTCACTAACGCTCAGCCAACTCCCGACGTGGAGGGGGGTTTTAGTCACTCGGTAACGTAGTAATACAAGGTCAATCTGGAACCAGCACGAATCGCACTAATTATAGTTGCAAGTTTTAAAACCCCTAAAATTGACGACAAAGAATTTGCCTTTTAGAGCATTAACCAGGCTAACGGAAAGATAAACGACAAAAAAGCTACTGGACCTTTTTTGTTGATTTCATAAATAGCTAGTTATGAAAAGTTTTACATTTAAGCTAGGACCAACAGTTCGGCCACTATCGAGCACGAAAAGTAAGTTTTTAAGTGAAATTTACAATATAATTACATTTTACGGCTAAATCATGGAAGATAGAGTAAAAGGTCACTGGACCTTTTGTGTAGATCGCATTATTTTGTATTAAAATCAAATTTTTTACTCTGGGCTAGAACTAAGATTTTGTCTGAAATAGAGCCCAGAAAACAAAATCTTGCGTTAAACTTAAAAAATCGATACTTTATAACGCGTAATGCGGCCAAACCATTGGGGATAGGGCAATAAGTTACTTGACCTTTTTTGTAGATTACGCGATTTACTAAATCCCATTGAAAATTTGTTTTTTTTGAGCTACGACCAACCGTTTAGCCGCTATCGAGCCTGAAAGGTAAATTTTTAGACTCTAGAAACAAAGTTATTAAAAAGAAATTACGAAATATTTACTTTTATTAGCCGAACCAATGGAGATAGAGCAAAATGTCACTGGACCTTTTTTGTAGATCGCATTAATTAGTAATAAAATCAAATTTTTATTCTGTGATACAATAAGTAGTTTGGCCGGAATAAAACCCAGAAAACAAAATCTCACGTAAAACTTAGAAAATCAATACTTTAAAACGCGGTATGCGGCCAAACCAACGGTTCGGCCGCTATCGGGCTTGAAACATTATTTTTATCGAAAAAATCTCTGGAATTTCAAATGTAATCGAGCGTTTTGCGGCCAAACCAATTGAAGATAGAGCAAAAAGTCACTGGACCTTTTTTGTAGATCACTTCATTCCTGACCAATGAATTTTTCGTCAGATCGAAGCTAGCTCCAACGGTTCGCCCGCTATCGGGTTTTATTAAAGAAAAGCCTGCAAGGGCAAAAAGGGGTCACTTCGCGAATTTTTTTGATGGGTTCAAAATTAAAAAAATCCGGTTTTCAGACTTTTCCCGGTGGTTTGAAGACTCCAGCTAGGTGTCTGCAAAATTCGGTGTTTCCAGCACTTCTAGAAGTGGGTTAGAATTTGTATACATCCTATCAGTGAGTGAGTCAGTCAGTTACATATGCGGCTGTATATATATTAGACTCGCCTTCGGCTCGCTGGGGGCTACGCCCCCAGGCCCCCAAAGTAAGTGCCTTAAATTCGGGGATATGATTGATATGGTGATAGATTAAATTCGGACATGATGTCATGCAAGGATTTTAATTCCGTTCTCGAGAATCTTACGGGGGGGGGTTGAATGCTACCGGGGGTTAATACATCAGGGGGTTGGTTATTTTTGGTCATAACAGGAAATTGCGCGGGGGGGGGTTATAATGTTACCGGGGTTAACGACACACACCCCAGGCTCCCTTTCGGGTGTTGGGCTAATTCGGGGATAAGCGGATTTCAGAATTATCTTGGACCATATGTTATTTAATTTTTCAGTTTTAATCAATGTTTTGACTTTAATGGCGTTTTTACGGCTTAACCGTTAGAGATACGACAAAAAGTGACTGGACCTTTCTTGTCGGAAATTTAATTTTATCTCTCGATTCTGGTCATCCGATTTTAGCTGCGAGCTTTGGTTTAGCCAGGAATGAGCTCGGGAGAAAAGTCTGCACTGGTCCCCTATCGTGAATTGTTTAGTACAAACATAATATAAAAACCAACCTTAAGGCAGTATTTTAAGTTGAACAGTTGGTTTAATATCATCAGGAGATTATCTAGTCAAGCCAGGAAATTCCCTGGGGGGGGGTTAACACATCAGGGGATTTAATTTATTCAGGAGGTTATCTGGTCATACCAGGAAATCCCCGGGGGGGGGGTGTTACGGGGGGTTAATTACACAGTTCGGCCTATTTTTTGAGGGTGTTGTGTCTGTGAACATAATAAAAAACACTCTGTCCCTATCTACTATTGAAGCTTCACTAACGCTCAGCCAACTCCCGACGTGGAGGGGGTTTTAGTCACTCGGTAACGTAGTAATACAAGGTCAATCTGGAACCAGCACGAATCGCACTAATTATAGTTGCAAGTTTTAAAACCCCTAAAATTGACGACAAAGAATTTGCCTTTTAGAGCATTAACCAGGCTAACGGAAAGATAAACGACAAAAAGCTACTGGACCTTTTTTGTTGATTTCATAAATAGCTAGTTATGAAAAGTTTTACATTTAAGCTAGGACCAACAGTTCGGCCACTATCGAGCACGAAAAGTAAGTTTTTAAGTGAAATTTACAATATAATTACATTTTACGGCTAAATCATGGAAGATAGAGTAATAAGGTCACTGGACCTTTTGTGTAGATCGCATTATTTTGTATTAAAATCAAATTTTTACTCTGGGCTAGAACTAAGATTTTGTCTGAAATAGAGCCCAGAAAACAAAATCTTGCGTTAAACTTAAAAAATCGATACTTTATAACGCGTAATGCGGCCAAACCATTGGGGATAGGGCAATAAGTTACTTGACCTTTTTTGTAGATTACGCGATTTACTAAATCCCATTGAAAATTTGTTTTGAGCTACGACCAACCGTTTAGCCGCTATCGAGCCTGAAAGGTAAATTTTTAGACTCTAGAAACAAAGTTATTAAAAAGAAATTACGAAATATTTACTTTTATTAGCCGAACCAATGGAGATAGAGCAAAAAGTCACTGGACCTTTTTTGTAGATCGCATTAATTAGTAATAAAATCAAATTTTTATTCTGTGATACAATAAGTAGTTTGGCCGGAATAAAACCCAGAAAACAAAATCTCACGTAAAACTTAGAAAATCAATACTTTAAAACGCGGTATGCGGCCAAACCAACGGTTCGGCGCTATCGGGCTTGAAACATTATTTTTATCGAAAAAATCTCTGGAATTTCAAATGTTCGAGCGTTTTGTCGCTTAACCATGGAAGATAGAGCAAAAAGTCATTAGACCTTTTTTGTAGTTCACTTCATTCCTGACTATGAATTTTCCGTCAGATCCGAGCTAGCTCCAACGGTTCGCCCGCTATCGGGCTTACAAAAAATGCCTGCAGGGGTGAAGAATGCGCGATTTTTTGGGAATTTGTTTGAGGGGTTGAAAATGAAAAATTCTCACTTTTCGGGATTTTCCTGGTGGTTACACGTGGAAAGCTATCTGTGTACCAAATTTCAAGTCTCTAACTCATCTGGAAGTAGGTTAGAATTAGTATACGTGAGTGAGTGAGTCAGTCAGTCAGTCAGTTACACATGCGGTTGTATATATATTAGATAACCGTTAGAGATACGAGAAAAAGTGACTGGACCTTTCTTGTCGGAAATTTAATTTTCTCTTTCGATTATGCCATCAGATTTAAGCTACGACCTATAATTTAGGCAGTACAGCGCTTAGGACAAAAGACTGCACTGGGCTGTTCTAAAAAAATTCACTTAATCGCGTTTTGCGGCCAAACCAATCGAGGTAGAGTAAAAAGTCACTAGACCTTTTTTGTAGAGCACTTCATTCCCTACTAAGGATTTTACATCAGATCCGAGCTACAACCTACGGTTTAGACGCTACAGAGCCTCAAAAAAAATCTACAAGCGAAAATCGTCAAAATTTGACAAAATTTTCGAATTTGAGAGCATGTTTCGGGTGGACCGGTAGAGATGCGGGGAAGTATAATGTGCCCATTCTGTAGATCATAAAATTTGCTAAAACCCCTTAAAAATTAGATTTGAGCTACTAAGAACGGTTTAGTCGCTAGACGGCTCGAAAGCAAAAAACTACACCAGTTTTTAACCAGTTTCAACCGGTTTTTAATTTTTTTGAGGGGTTTAAAATTAAAAATTCCCAGTTTTCAGACTTTTCCTGTTGGTTACACGACAAAAGGTACCCGCGTGCCAAATTTCAAGTTTCCAGCACTTCTAGAACTATGTTAGAATTTGTATACATCCATCAGTGAGTGAGTGAGTGGTTTCACATGCGGCTGTATAAGTATTTAGACTCGCCTTCGGCTCGCTGGGGGCTACGCCCCCAGGCCCCCAAAGTAAGTGCCTTAAATTCGGGGATATGATTGATATGGTGATAGATAAAATTCGGACATGATGTCATGCAAGGAAATTCCCTGGGGGGGGGGTTGAATGCTACCGGGGGTTAATATACATCAGGGGGTTGGTTATTTTTGGTCATAACAGGAAATTGCGCGGGGGGGGGTTAATGTTACCGGGGGTTAACGACACACCCCAGGCTCCCTTTCGGGTGTTGGGCTAATTCGGGGATAAGCGGATTTCAGAATTATCTTGGACCTATGTTATTTAATTTTTCAGTTTTAATCAATGTTTTGACTTTAATGGCGTTTTACGGCTTAACCGTTAGAGATACGACAAAAAGTGACTGGACCTTTCTTGTCGGAAATTTAATTTTATCTTTCGATTCTGGTGTCCGATTTTAGCTGCGAGCTTTGGTTTAGCCAGGAATGAGCTCGGGAGAAAAGTCTGCACTGGTCCCCTATCGTGAATTGTTTAGTACAAACATAATAAAAACCAACCTTAAGGCAGTATTTTAAGTTGAACAGTTGGTTTAATATCATCAGGAGATTATCTAGTCAAGCCAGGAAATTCCCTGGGGGGGGGTTTAAGACATCAGGGGATTTAATTTATTCAGGAGGTTATCTGGTCATACCAGGAAATCCCCGGGGGGGGGGGGTGTTACAGGGGGTTAATTACACAGTTCGGCCTATTTTTTGAGGGTGTTGTGTCTGTGAACATAATAAAAAACACTCTGTCCCTATCTACTATTGAAGCTTCACTAACGCTCAGCCAACTCCCGACGTGGAGGGGGGTTTTAGTCACTCGGTAACGTAGTAATACAAGGTCAATCTGGAACCAGCACGAATCGCACTAATTATAGTTGCAAGTTTTAAAACCCCTAAAATTGACGACAAAGAATTTGCCTTTTAGAGCATTAACCAGGCTAACGGAAAGATAAACGACAAAAAGCTACTGGACCTTTTTTGTTGATTTCATAAATAGCTAGTTATGAAAAGTTTTACATTTAAGCTAGGACCAACAGTTCGGCCACTATCGAGCACGAAAAGTAAGTTTTTAAGTGAAATTTACAATATAATTACATTTTACGGCTAAATCATGGAAGATAGAGTAAAAGGTCACTGGACCTTTTGTGTAGATCGCATTATTTTGTATTAAAATCAAATTTTTACTCTGGGCTAGAACTAAGATTTTGTCTGAAATAGAGCCCAGAAAACAAAATCTTGCGTTAAACTTAAAAAATCGATACTTTATAACGCGTAATGCGGCCAAACCATTGGGGATAGGGCAATAAGTTACTTGACCTTTTTTGTAGATTACGCGATTTACTAAATCCCATTGAAAATTTGTTTTGAGCTACGACCAACCGTTTAGCCGCTATCGAGCCTGAAAGGTAAATTTTTGGGCGAAAATTTCAAAATATTTAAATGTAATCGCGTTTTGCGGCCAAACCAATTGAGATAGAGCAAAAAGTCACTGGACCTTTTTTGTAGATCACTTCATTCCTGACCATGAATTTTTCGTCAGATCGAAGCTAGCTCCAACGGTTCGCCCGCTATCGGGTTTTAAAGAAAAGCCTGCAAGGGCAAAAAGGGGTCACTTCGCGAATTTTTTTGATGGGTTCAAAATTAAAAAAATCCGGTTTTCAGACTTTTCCCGGTGGTTTGAAGACTCCAGCTAGGTGTCTGCAAAATTCGGTGTTTCCAGCACTTCTAGAAGTGGGTTAGAATTTGTATACATCCTATCAGTGAGTGAGTCAGTCAGTTACATATGCGGCTGTATAAGTATTTAGACTCGCCTTCGGCTCGCTGGGGGCTACGCCCCCAGGCCCCCAAAGTAAGTTGCCTTAAATTCGGGGATATGATTGATATGGTGATAGATAAAATTCGGACATGAAGTCATGCAAGGAAATTCCCTGGGGGGGGGGGTTGAATGCTACCGGGGGTTAATACATCAGGGGGTTGGTTATTTTTGGTCATAACAGGAAATTGCGCGGGGGGGGGGTTAATGTTACCGGGGGGTTAACGACACACCCCAGGCTCCCTTTCGGGTGTTGGGCTAATTCGGGGATAAGCGGATTTCAGAATTATCTTGGACCTATGTTATTTAATTTTTCAGTTTTAATCAATGTTTTGACTTTAATGGCGTTTTACGGCTTAACCGTTAGAGATACGACAAAAAGTGACTGGACCTTTCTTGTCGGAAATTTAATTTTATCTTTCGATTCTGGTGTCCGATTTTAGCTGCGAGCTTTGGTTTAGCCAGGAATGAGCTCGGGAGAAAAGTCTGCACTGGTCCCCTATCGTGAATTGTTTAGTACAAACATAATAAAAACCAACCTTAAGGCAGTATTTTAAGTTGAACAGTTGGTTTAATATCATCAGGAGATTATCTAGTCAAGCCAGGAAATTCCCTGGGGGGGGGTTAAGACATCAGGGGATTTAATTTATTCAGGAGGTTATCTGGTCATACCAGGAAATCCCCGGGGGGGGGGGGTGTTACAGGGGGTTAATTACACAGTTCGGCCTATTTTTTGAGGGTGTTGTGTCTGTGAACATAATAAAAAACACTCTGTCCCTATCTACTATTGAAGCTTCACTAACGCTCAGCCAACTCCCGACGTGGAGGGGGGTTTTAGTCACTCGGTAACGTAGTAATACAAGGTCAATCTGGAACCAGCACGAATCGCACTAATTATAGTTGCAAGTTTTAAAACCCCTAAAATTGACGACAAAGAATTTGCCTTTTAGAGCATTAACCAGGCTAACGGAAAGATAAACGACAAAAAGCTACTGGACCTTTTTTGTTGATTTCATAAATAGCTAGTTATGAAAAGTTTTACATTTAAGCTAGGACCAACAGTTCGGCCACTATCGAGCACGAAAAGTAAGTTTTTAAGTGAAATTTTACAATATAATTACATTTTACGGCTAAATCATGGAAGATAGAGTAAAAGGTCACTGGACCTTTTGTGTAGATCGCATTATTTTGTATTAAAATCAAATTTTTACTCTGGGCTAGAACTAAGATTTTGTCTGAAATAGAGCCCAGAAAACAAAATCTTGCGTTAAACTTAAAAAATCGATACTTTATAACGCGTAATGCGGCCAAACCATTGGGGATAGGGCAATAAGTTACTTGACCTTTTTTGTAGATTACGCGATTTACTAAATCCCATTGAAAATTTGTTTTGAGCTACGACCAACCGTTTAGCCGCTATCGAGCCTGAAAGGTAAATTTTTAGACTCTAGAAACAAAGTTATTAAAAAGAAATTACGAAATATTTACTTTTATTAGCCGAACCAATGGAGATAGAGCAAAATGTCACTGGACCTTTTTTGTAGATCGCATTAATTAGTAATAAAATCAAATTTTTATTCTGTGATACAATAAGTAGTTTGGCCGGAATAAAACCCAGAAAACAAAATCTCACGTAAAACTTAGAAAATCAATACTTTAAAACGCGGTATGCGGCCAAACCAACGGTTTCGGCCGCTATCGGGCTTGAAACATTATTTTTTATCGAAAAAATCTCTGGAATTTCAAATGTTCGAGCGTTTTTGTCGCTTAACCATGGAAGATAGAGCAAAAAGTCATTAGACCTTTTTTGTAGTTCACTTCATTCCTGACCATGAATTTTTCGTCAGATCGAAGCTAGCTCCAACGGTTCGCCCGCTATCGGGTTTTAAAGAAAAGCCTGCAAGGGCAAAAAGGGGTCACTTCGCGAATTTTTTTTTGATGGGTTCAAAATTAAAAAAATCCGGTTTTCAGACTTTTCCCTGTTGGTTTACACGACAAAAGGTACTCCGCGTGCCAAATTTCGGTGTTTCCAGCACTTCTAGAAGTGGGTTAGAATTTGTATACATCCTATCAGTGAGTGAGTCAGTCAGTTACATATGCGGCTGTATATATATTAGACTCGCCTTCGGCTCGCTGGGGGCTACGCCCCCAGGCCCCCAAAGTAAGTGCCTTAAATTCGGGGATATGATTGATATGGTGATAGATAAAATTCGGACATGATGTCATGCAAATTTTATGTATCCGTTCTCGAGAATCTTACGGGTCGTAATGCTTCGGCTATACATCAGGGGGTTGGTTATTTTTGGTCATAACAGGAAATTGCGCGGGGGGGGGGGTTAATGTTACCGGGGGTTAACGACACACCCCAGGCTCCCTTTCGGGTGTTGGGCTAATTCGGGGATAAGCGGATTTCAGAATTATCTTGGACCTATGTATACCATAGTTTAATTTTTCAGTTTTAATCAATGTTTTGACTTTAATGGCGTTTTACGGCTTAACCGTTAGAGATACGACAAAAAGTGACTGGACCTTTCTTGTCGGAAATTTAATTTTATCTTTCGATTCTGGTGTCCGATTTTAGCTGCGAGCTTTGGTTTAGCCAGGAATGAGCTCGGGAGAAAAGTCTGCACTGGTCCCCTATCGTGAATTGTTTAGTACAAACATAATAAAAACCAACCTTAAGGCAGTATTTTAAGTTGAACAGTTGGTTTAATATCATCAGGAGATTATCTAGTCAAGCCAGGAAATTCCCTGGGGGGGGGTTAAGACATCAGGGGATTTAATTTATTCAGGAGGTTATCTGGTCATACCAGGAAATCCCCGGGGGGGGGGTGTTACAGGGGGTTAATTACACAGTTCGGCCTATTTTTTGAGGGTGTTGTGTCTGTGAACATAATAAAAAAACACTCTGTCCCTATCTACTATTGAAGCTTCACTAACGCTCAGCCAACTCCCGACGTGGAGGGGGGTTTTAGTCACTCGGTAACGTAGTAATACAAGGTCAATCTGGAACCAGCACGAATCGCACTAATTATAGTTGCAAGTTTTAAAACCCCTAAAATTGACGACAAAGAATTTGCCTTTTAGAGCATTAACCAGGCTAACGGAAAGATAAACGACAAAAAGCTACTGGACCTTTTTTGTTGATTTCATAAATAGCTAGTTATGAAAAGTTTTACATTTAAGCTAGGACCAACAGTTCGGCCACTATCGAGCACGAAAAGTAAGTTTTTAAGTGAAATTTACAATATAATTACGTTTTTACGGCTAAATCATGGAAGATAGAGTAAAAGGTCACTGGACCTTTTGTGTAGATCGCATTATTTTGTATTAAAATCAAATTTTTACTCTGGGCTAGAACTAAGATTTTGTCTGAAATAGAGCCCAGAAAACAAAATCTTGCGTTAAACTTAAAAAATCGATACTTTATAACGCGTAATGCGGCCAAACCATTGGGGATAGGGCAATAAGTTACTTGACCTTTTTTGTAGATTACGCGATTTACTAAATCCCATTGAAAATTTGTTTTGAGCTACGACCAACCGTTTAGCCGCTATCGAGCCTGAAAGGTAAATTTTTGGGCGAAAATTTCAAAATATTTAAATGTAATCGCGTTTTGCGGCCAAACCAATTGAAGATAGAGCAAAAAGTCACTGGACCTTTTTTGTAGATCACTTCATTCCTGACCATGAATTTTTCGTCAGATCGAAGCTAGCTCCAACGGTTCGCCCGCTATCGGGTTTTAAAGAAAAGCCTGCAAGGGCAAAAAGGGGTCACTTCGCGAATTTTTTTTGATGGGTTCAAAATTAAAAAAATCCGGTTTTCAGACTTTTCCCGGTGGTTTGAAGACTCCAGCTAGGTGTCTGCAAAATTCGGTGTTTCCAGCACTTCTAGAAGTGGGTTAGAATTTGTATACATCCTATCAGTGAGTGAGTCAGTCAGTTACATATGCGGCTGTATAAGTATATTAGACTCGCCTTCGGCTCGCTGGGGGCTACGCCCCCAGGCCCCCAAAGTAAGTGCCTTAAATTCGGGGATATGATTGATATGGTGATAGATAAAATTCGGACATGATGTCATGCAAGGAAATTCCCTGGGGGGGGGGTTGAATGCTACCGGGGGTTAATACATCAGGGGGTTGGTTATTTTTGGTCATAACAGGAGGAAATTGCGCGGGGGGGGGGTTAATGTTACCGGGGGTTAACGACACACCCCAGGCTCCCTTTCGGGTGTTGGGCTAATTCGGGGATAAGCGGATTTCAGAATTATCTTGGACCTATGTTATTTAATTTTTCAGTTTTAATCAATGTTTTGACTTTAATGGCGTTTTACGGCTTAACCGTTAGAGATACGACAAAAAGTGACTGGACCTTTCTTGTCGGAAATTTAATTTTATCTTTCGATTCTGGTGTCCGATTTTAGCTGCGAGCTTTGGTTTAGCCAGGAATGAGCTCGGGAGAAAAGTCTGCACTGGTCCCCTATCGTGAATTGTTTAGTACAAACATAATAAAAACCAACCTTAAGGCAGTATTTTAAGTTGAACAGTTGGTTTAATATCATCAGGAGATTATCTAGTCAAGCCAGGAAATTCCCTGGGGGGGGGTTAAGACATCAGGGGATTTAATTTATTCAGGAGGTTATCTGGTCATACCAGGAAATCCCCGGGGGGGGGGGGTGTTACGGGGGGTTAATTACACAGTTCGGCCTATTTTTTGAGGGTGTTGTGTCTGTGAACATAATAAAAAACACTCTGTCCCTATCTACTATTGAAGCTTCACTAACGCTCAGCCAACTCCCGACGTGGAGGGGGGTTTTAGTCACTCGGTAACGTAGTAATACAAGGTCAATCTGGAACCAGCACGAATCGCACTAATTATAGTTGCAAGTTTTAAAACCCCTAAAATTGACGACAAAGAATTTGCCTTTTAGAGCATTAACCAGGCTAACGGAAAGATAAACGACAAAAAGCTACTGGACCTTTTTTGTTGATTTCATAAATAGCTAGTTATGAAAAGTTTTACATTTAAGCTAGGACCAACAGTTCGGCCACTATCGAGCACGAAAAGTAAGTTTTTAAGTGAAATTTACAATATAATTACATTTTACGGCTAAATCATGGAAGATAGAGTAAAAGGTCACTGGACCTTTTGTGTAGATCGCATTATTTTGTATTAAAATCAAATTTTTACTCTGGGCTAGAACTAAGATTTTGTCTGAAATAGAGCCCAGAAAACAAAATCTTGCGTTAAAAACTTAAAAAATCGATACTTTATAACGCGTAATGCGGCCAAACCATTGGGGATAGGGCAATAAGTTACTTGACCTTTTTTGTAGATTACGCGATTTACTAAATCCCATTGAAAATTTGTTTTGAGCTACGACCAACCGTTTAGCCGCTATCGAGCCTGAAAGGTAAATTTTTGGGCGAAAATTTCAAAATATTTAAATGTAATCGCGTTTTGCGGCCAAACCAATTGAGATAGAGCAAAAAGTCACTGGACCTTTTTTGTAGATGATCACTTTCATTCCTGACCATGAATTTTTCGTCAGATCGAAGCTAGCTCCAACGGTTCGCCCGCTATCGGGTTTTAAAGAAAAGCCTGCAAGGGCAAAAAGGGGTCACTTCGCGAATTTTTTTGATGGGTTCAAAATTAAAAAAATCCGGTTTTCAGACTTTTCCCGGTGGTTTGAAGACTCCAGCTAGGTGTCTGCAAAATTCGGTGTTTCCAGCACTTCTAGAAGTGGGTTAGAATTTGTATACATCCTATCAGTGAGTGAGTCAGTCAGTTACATATGCGGCTGTATATATATTAGACTCGCCTTCGGCTCGCTGGGGGCTACGCCCCCAGGCCCCCAAAGTAAGTGCCTTAAATTCGGGGATATGATTGATATGGTGATAGATAAAATTCGGACATGATGTCATGCAAGGAAATTCCCTGGGGGGGGGGGTTGAATGCTACCGGGGGTTAATACATCAGGGGGTTGGTTATTTTTGGTCATAACAGGAAATTGCGCGGGGGGGGGGTTAATGTTACCGGGGGTTAACGACACACCCCAGGCTCCCTTTCGGGTGTTGGGCTAATTCGGGGATAAGCGGATTTCAGAATTATCTTGGACCTATGTATACCATAGTTTAATTTTTCAGTTTTAATCAATGTTTTGACTTTAATGGCGTTTTACGGCTTAACCGTTAGAGATACGACAAAAAGTGACTGGACCTTTCTTGTCGGAAAATTTAATTTTATCTTTCGATTCTGGTGTCCGATTTTAGCTGCGAGCTTTGGTTTAGCCAGGAATGAGCTCGGGAGAAAAGTCTGCACTGGTCCCCTATCGTGAATTGTTTAGTACAAACATAATAAAAACCAACCTTAAGGCAGTATTTTAAGTTGAACAGTTGGTTTAATATCAT
Source organism: Homalodisca vitripennis (assembly GCF_021130785.1). Classification (NCBI taxonomy): domain Eukaryota; kingdom Metazoa; phylum Arthropoda; class Insecta; order Hemiptera; family Cicadellidae; genus Homalodisca; species Homalodisca vitripennis. Next base: position 122,214 of record NW_025776346.1, read on the forward strand.
CAGGAGATTATCTAGTCAAGCCAGGAAATTCCCTGGGGGGGGTTAAGACATCAGGGGATTTAATTTATTCAGGAGGTTATCTGGTCATACCAGGAAATCCCCGGGGGGGGGGTGTTACAGGGGGTTAATTACACAGTTCGGCCTATTTTTTGAGGGTGTTGTGTCTGTGAACATAATAAAAAACACTCTGTCCCTATCTACTATTGAAGCTTCACTAACGCTCAGCCAACTCCCGACGTGGAGGGGGGTTTTAGTCACTCGGTAACGTAGTAATACAAGGTCAATCTGGAACCAGCACGAATCGCACTAATTATAGTTGCAAGTTTTAAAACCCCTAAAATTGACGACAAAGAATTTGCCTTTTAGAGCATTAACCAGGCTAACGGAAAGATAAACGACAAAAAGCTACTGGACCTTTTTTGTTGATTTCATAAATAGCTAGTTATGAAAAGTTTTACATTTAAGCTAGGACCAACAGTTCGGCCACTATCGAGCACGAAAAGTAAGTTTTTAAGTGAAATTTACAATATAATTACATTTTACGGCTAAATCATGGAAGATAGAGTAAAAGGTCACTGGACCTTTTGTGTAGATCGCATTATTTTGTATTAAAATCAAATTTTTACTCTGGGCTAGAACTAAGATTTTGTCTGAAATAGAGCCCAGAAAACAAAATCTTGCGTTAAACTTAAAAAATCGATACTTTATAACGCGTAATGCGGCCAAACCATTGGGGATAGGGCAATAAGTTACTTGACCTTTTTTGTAGATTACGCGATTTACTAAATCCCATTGAAAATTTGTTTTGAGCTACGACCAACCGTTTAGCCGCTATCGAGCCTGAAAGGTAAATTTTTGGGCGAAAATTTCAAAATATTTAAATGTAATCGCGTTTTTGCGGCCAAACCAATTGAGATAGAGCAAAAAGTCACTGGACCTTTTTTGTAGATCACTTCATTCCTGACCATGAATTTTTCGTCAGATCGAAGCTAGCTCCAACGGTTCGCCCGCTATCGGGTTTTAAAGAAAAGCCTGCAAGGGCAAAAAGGGGTCACTTCGCGAATTTTTTTGATGGGTTCAAAATTAAAAAAATCCGGTTTTCAGACTTTTCCCGGTGGTTTGAAGACTCCAGCTAGGTGTCTGCAAAATTCGGTGTTTCCAGCACTTCTAGAAGTGGGTTAGAATTTGTATACCCTATCAGTGAGTGAGTCAGTCAGTTACATATGCGGCTGTATATATATTAGACTCGCCTTCGGCTCGCTGGGGGCTACGCCCCCAGGCCCCCAAAGTAAGTGCCTTAAATTCGGGGATATGATTGATATGGTGATAGATAAAATTCGGACATGATGTCATGCAAGGAAATTCCCTGGGGGGGGGGTTGAATGCTTACCGGGGGTTAATACATCAGGGGGTTGGTTATTTTTGGTCATAACAGGAAATTGCGCGGGGGGGGGGTTAATGTTACCGGGGGTTAACGACACACCCCAGGCTCCCTTTCGGGTGTTGGGCTAATTCGGGGATAAGCGGATTTCAGAATTATCTCTTGGACCTATGTTATTTAATTTTTCAGTTTTAATCAATGTTTTGACTTTAATGGCGTTTTACGGCTTAACCGTTAGAGATACGACAAAAAGTGACTGGACCTTTCTTGTCGGAAATTTAATTTTATCTTTCGATTCTGGTGTCCGATTTTAGCTGCGAGCTTTGGTTTAGCCAGGAATGAGCTCGGGAGAAAAGTCTGCACTGGTCCCCTATCGTGAATTGTTTAGTACAAACATAATAAAAACCAACCTTAAGGCAGTATTTTAAGTTGAACAGTTGGTTTAATATCATCAGGAGATTATCTAGTCAAGCCAGGAAATTCCCTGGGGGGGGGTTAAGACATCAGGGGATTTAATTTATTCAGGAGGTTATCTGGTCATACCAGGAAATCCCCGGGGGGGGGGTGTTACAGGGGGTTAATTACACAGTTCGGCCTATTTTTTGAGGGTGTTGTGTCTGTGAACATAATAAAAAACACTCTGTCCCTATCTACTATTGAAGCTTCACTAACGCTCAGCCAACTCCCGACGTGGAGGGGGGTTTTAGTCACTCGGTAACGTAGTAATACAAGGTCAATCTGGAACCAGCACGAATCGCACTAATTATAGTTGCAAGTTTTAAAACCCCTAAAATTGACGACAAAGAATTTGCCTTTTAGAGCATTAACCAGGCTAACGGAAAGATAAACGACAAAAAGCTACTGGACCTTTTTTGTTGATTTCATAAATAGCTAGTTATGAAAAGTTTTACATTTAAGCTAGGACCAACAGTTCGGCCACTATCGAGCACGAAAAGTAAGTTTTTAAGTGAAATTTACAATATAATTACATTTTACGGCTAAATCATGGAAGATAGAGTAAAAGGTCACTGGACCTTTTGTGTAGATCGCATTATTTTGTATTAAAATCAAATTTTTACTCTGGGCTAGAACTAAGATTTTGTCTGAAATAGAGCCCAGAAAACAAAATCTTGCGTTAAACTTAAAAAATCGATACTTTATAACGCGTAATGCGGCCAAAACCATTGGGGATAGGGCAATAAGTTACTTGACCTTTTTTGTAGATTACGCGATTTACTAAATCCCATTGAAAATTTGTTTTGAGCTACGACCAACCGTTTAGCCGCTATCGAGCCTGAAAGGTAAATTTTTGGGCGAAAATTTCAAAATATTTAAATGTAATCGCGTTTTGCGGCCAAACCAATTGAGATAGAGCAAAAAGTCACTGGACCTTTTTTGTAGATCACTTCATTCCTGACCATGAATTTTTCGTCAGATCGAAGCTAGCTCCAACGGTTCGCCCGCTATCGGGTTTTAAAGAAAAGCCTGCAAGGGCAAAAAGGGGTCACTTCGCGAATTTTTTTGATGGGTTCAAAATTAAAAAAATCCGGTTTTCAGACTTTTCCCGGTGGTTTGAAGACTCCAGCTAGGTGTCTGCAAAATTCGGTGTTTCCAGCACTTCTAGAAGTGGGTTAGAATTTGTATACCCTATCAGTGAGTGAGTCAGTCAGTTACATATGCGGCTGTATATATATTAGACTCGCCTTCGGCTCGCTGGGGGCTACGCCCCCAGGCCCCCATGATGTACGCTTGCAAATTCGGGGATGAGCGGTTAAATTTACGCCTGTAAATTCGGGGATAAGAGAGATTTGTTGATTGGTAATATTCGGACATGAGGCAATGCTAGGAAATTCCCTGAGGGGGGGTTTTAATGTTAACTGGGGTTAAGACATCAGGGGGTTATCTGGTCATACTAGGAACTTCCCAAGGGGGGTTAAGAGATTTGGTGAGTGGTAAAATTCGGACATGAGATCATGCCAGGAAATTCCCTGGGGGGGGTTTAAAGTTACCAGGGGGGTTAACACATCAGGGCGTTTTAATTTACTCAGGAGGTTATCTGAGGCCCCCTTTCGGGTATTAGCTAAATTCGGGGATCAGAATGATTTGGTGATAGGTAAAATTCGGACATTATGTCATACCAGGAAATTCCCAGGGGGAGGTTGTAACGTTACCGGGGGTTAAGGCATCAAGGGTGATCTGGTCATAACAGGAACTTCCCAAGGGGGGTGAAGAGATTTGGTAAATTGGTAAAATTCGGACGTGAGGTCATGCCAGGAAATTGCCTGGGGGGGTATAATGTTACCGGGGGAGTTAACACATCAGGAGGTTTAATTTACTCAGGAGGTTATCTAGTCATACCATGAAGTCGCCGGAGGGGGGTAAATGTTACCGGGGATAATGACACACGTGTGCCAATTTTATAGGGTTGCTCAGGAGTTAATATAGCCATGCCAGGAAATTCCCAGAGGGTAATGTTACCGGGGAAATGTTATGTCCGAGCTTAAGATTACTGGTTTGGGAGTGAAAAAATTGACCAACTTTATCTACTTTTCCAGATTAATTCAAACTTTTGACTTCAAAGGCATTTTGTGGCTTAACCGTTAGAGATACGACAAAAAGTGACTGGAACTTTCTTGTCGAAAATTTAATTTTGTCTTTCGATTATGCCATCAGATTTAAGCTACGACCTATAATTTTGGCAGTACAGAGGTTAGGACAAAAGGCTGCACTGGGCAGTTATAAAAAATATCACGTAAAACTTAAAAAATCAATACTTTAAACACGTTATGCAGCCAAACCGTTGAGGATAGGGCAAAATGTTACTGAACATTTTTTGTAGATCACGCAATTTCATAAATCCTTTTATAAATTTGTTTTGAGCTACGACCAACAGTTTAGCCGCTATCGAGCCCGAAACGTAAATTTTTAGGCGATAATTTCCAAATACTTTCATTTAATCGCGTTTTGCGGCCAAACCAATGGAGATAGAGTAAAGAGTTACAGGCACATTTTTGTAGATCACCTCATTTCCTAACTCCAACGTTTGTCTTATTTCGACCTCAGACCAATGGTTTCGCCGCTATCGAGCCCGAAAACAAAAGTTTCACGTAAAAATTACAAAACAATTGCACATAATCACGTTTTTCGGCCGAACCACTGGAGATACAGCAAAAAGTTACTGGACCTTTTCTGTAGATCGCGTAATTTGCTAATTTGATGGGTCAATCAGATTTGAGCTACGACCTACCGTTCGGCCACTATCAGGCTCGAAACTTTATTTTAAGCAAAAAAATCTCTGGAATGTCAAACATTCCCGCGTTTTGTCGCTTAACCAGACGAGATAGGACAAAAAGTCACTGGACCTTTTTTGTAGTTCACTTCATTCCTGACTAACAATTTTCCGTCAGATTGAAGCTAGCTCCAACGGTTCACCCGCTATCAGGCTTACAAGAAATGCCTGCAGGGGTAAAGAATGCGCGATTTTTGAGGAATTTTTTTGAGGGGTTTAAAAGTAAAAAATCCCGGTTTTCAGAATTTTCCTGTTGGTTATACGGCAAAAGGTACCTGCGTGCCAAATTTCAAGTTTCTAGCACTTCTAGAAGTAGGTTAGAATTTGTATACATTATCAGTGAGTGAGTTACACATGCGGCTGTATAGTATATTAGACTCGCCTTCGGCTCGCTGGGGGCTACGCCCCCAGGCCCCCAAAGTAAGTGCCTTAAATTCGGGGATATGATTGATATGGTGATAGATAAAATTCGGACATGATGTCATGCAAGGAAATTCCCTGGGGGGGGGGTTGAATGCTACCGGGGGTTAATACATCAGGGGGTTGGTTATTTTTGGTCATAACAGGAAATTGCGCGGGGGGGGGTTAATGTTACCGGGGGTTAACGACACACCCCAGGCTCCCTTTCGGGTGTTGGGCTAATTCGGGGATAAGCGGATTTCAGAATTATCTTGGACCTATGTTATTTAATTTTTCAGTTTTAATCAATGTTTTGACTTTAATGGCGTTTTTACGGCTTAACCGTTAGAGATACGACAAAAAGTGACTGGACCTTTCTTGTCGGAAATTTAATTTTATCTTTCGATTCTGGTGTCCGATTTTAGCTGCGAGCTTTGGTTTAGCCAGGAATGAGCTCGGGAGAAAAGTCTGCACTGGTCCCCTATCGTGAATTGTTTAGTACAAACATAATAAAAACCAACCTTAAGGCAGTATTTTAAGTTGAACAGTTGGTTTAATATCATCAGGAGATTATCTAGTCAAGCCAGGAAATTCCCTGGGGGGGGGTTAAGACATCAGGGGATTTAATTTATTCAGGAGGTTATCTGGTCATACCAGGAAATCCCCGGGGGGGGGTGTTACAGGGGGTTAATTACACAGTTCGGCCTATTTTTTGAGGGTGTTGTGTCTGTGAACATAATAAAAAAACACTCTGTCCCTATCTACTATTGAAGCTTCACTAACGCTCAGCCAACTCCCGACGTGGAGGGGGGTTTTAGTCACTCGGTAACGTAGTAATACAAGGTCAATCTGGAACCAGCACGAATCGCACTAATTATAGTTGCAAGTTTTAAAACCCCTAAAATTGACGACAAAGAATTTGCCTTTTAGAGCATTAACCAGGCTAACGGAAAGATAAACGACAAAAAGCTACTGGACCTTTTTTGTTGATTTCATAAATAGCTAGTTATGAAAAGTTTTACATTTAAGCTAGGACCAACAGTTCGGCCACTATCGAGCACGAAAAGTAAGTTTTTAAGTGAAATTTACAATATAATTACATTTTACGGCTAAATCATGGAAGATAGAGTAAAAGGTCACTGGACCTTTTGTGTAGATCGCATTATTTTGTATTAAAATCAAATTTTTACTCTGGGCTAGAACTAAGATTTTTGTCTGAAATAGAGCCCAGAAAACAAAATCTTGCGTTAAACTTAAAAAATCGATACTTTATAACGCGTAATGCGGCCAAACCATTGGGGATAGGGCAATAAGTTACTTGACCTTTTTTGTAGATTACGCGATTTACTAAATCCCATTGAAAATATGTTTTGAGCTACGACCAACCGTTTAGCCGCTATCGAGCCTGAAAGGTAAATTTTTGGGCGAAAATTTCAAAATATTTAAATGTAATCGCGTTTTGCGGCCAAACCAATTGAGATAGAGCAAAAAGTCACTGGACCTTTTTTGTAGATCACTTCATTCCTGACCATGAATTTTTCGTCAGATCGAAGCTAGCTCCAACGGTTCGCCCGCTATCGGGTTTTAAAGAAAAGCCTGCAAGGGCAAAAAGGGGTCACTTCGCGAATTTTTTTGATGGGTTCAAAATTAAAAAAAATCCGGTTTTCAGACTTTTCCCGGTGGTTTGAAGGATGAGCGGTTAAATTTACGCCTGTAAATTCGGGGATAAGAGAGATTTGTTGATTGGTAATATTCGGACATGAGGCAATGCTAGGAAATTCCCTGAGGGGGGGTTTTTAATGTTAACTGGGGTTAAGACATCAGGGGGTTATCTGGTCATACTAGGAACTTCCCAAGGGGGGTTAAGAGATTTGGTGAGTGGTAAAATTCGGACATGAGATCATGCCAGGAAATTCCCTGGGGGGGGTTTAAAGTTACCAGGGGGGTTAACACATCAGGGCGTTTAATTTACTCAGGAGGTTATCTGAGGCCCCCTTTCGGGTATTAGCTAAATTCGGGGATCAGAATGATTTGGTGATAGGTAAAATTCGGACATTATGTCATACCAGGAAATTCCCAGGGGGAGGTTGTAACGTTACCGGGGGTTAAGGCATCAAGGGTGATCTGGTCATAACAGGAACTTCCCAAGGGGGGTGAAGAGATTTGGTAAATTGGTAAAATTCGGACGTGAGGTCATGCCAGGAAATTGCCTGGGGGGGTATAATGTTACCGGGGGAGTTAACACATCAGGAGGTTTAATTTACTCAGGAGGTTATCTAGTCATACCATGAAGTCGCCGGAGGGGGGTAAATGTTACCGGGGATAATGACACACGTGTGCCAATTTTATAGGGTTGCTCAGGAGTTAATATAGCCATGCCAGGAAATTCCCAGAGGGTAATGTTACCGGGGAAATGTTATGTCCGAGCTTAAGATTACTGGTTTGGGAGTGAAAAATTGACCAACTTTATCTACTTTTCCAGATTAATTCAAACTTTTGACTTCAAAGGCATTTTGTGGCTTAACCGTTAGAGATACGACAAAAAGTGACTGGAACTTTCTTGTCGAAAATTTAATTTTGTCTTTCGATTATGCCATCAGATTTAAGCTACGACCTATAATTTTGGCAGTACAGAGGTTAGGACAAAAGGCTGCACTGGGCAGTATAAAAAATATCACGTAAAACTTAAAAAAATCAATACTTTAAACACGTTATGCAGCCAAACCGTTGAGGATAGGGCAAAATGTTACTGAACATTTTTTGTAGATCACGCAATTTCATAAATCCTTTTATAAATTTGTTTTGAGCTACGACCAACAGTTTAGCCGCTATCGAGCCCGAAACGTAAATTTTTTAGGCGATAATTTCCAAATACTTTCATTTAATCGCGTTTTGCGGCCAAACCAATGGAGATAGAGTAAAGAGTTACAGGCACATTTTTGTAGATCACCTCATTTCCTAACTCCAACGTTTGTCTTATTTCGACCTCAGACCAATGGTTTCGCCGCTATCGAGCCCGAAAACAAAAGTTTCACGTAAAAATTACAAAACAATTGCACATAATCACGTTTTTTCGGCCGAACCACTGGAGATACAGCAAAAAGTTACTGGACCTTTTCTGTAGATCGCGTAATTTGCTAATTTGATGGGTCAATCAGATTTGAGCTACGACCTACCGTTCGGCCACTATCAGGCTCGAAACTTTATTTTAAGCAAAAAAATCTCTGGAATGTCAAACATTCCCGCGTTTTGTCGCTTAACCAGACGAGATAGGACAAAAAGTCACTGGACCTTTTTTGTAGTTCACTTCATTCCTGACTAACAATTTTCCGTCAGATTGAAGCTAGCTCCAACGGTTCACCCGCTATCAGGCTTACAAGAAATGCCTGCAGGGGTAAAGAATGCGCGATTTTTGAGGAATTTTTTTGAGGGGTTTAAAAGTAAAAAATCCCGGTTTTCAGAATTTTCCTGTTGGTTATACGGCAAAAGGTACCTGCGTGCCAAATTTCAAGTTTCTAGCACTTCTAGAAGTAGGTTAGAATTTGTATACATTATCAGTGAGTGAGTTACACATGCGGCTGTATAGTATATTAGACTCGCCTTCGGCTCGCTGGGGGCTACGCCCCCAGGCCCCCAAAGTAAGTGCCTTAAATTCGGGGATATGATTGATATGGTGATAGATAAAATTCGGACATGATGTCATGCAAGGAAATTCCCTGGGGGGGGGGGGTTGAATGCTACCGGGGGTTAATACATCAGGGGGTTGGTTATTTTTGGTCATAACAGGAAATTGCGCGGGGGGGGGGTTAATGTTACCGGGGGTTAACGACACACCCCAGGCTCCCTTTCGGGTGTTGGGCTAATTCGGGGATAAGCGGATTTCAGAATTATCTTGGACCTATGTTATTTAATTTTTCAGTTTTAATCAATGTTTTGACTTTAATGGCGTTTTACGGCTTAACCGTTAGAGATACGACAAAAAGTGACTGGACCTTTCTTGTCGGAAATTTAATTTTATCTTTCGATTCTGGTGTCCGATTTTAGCTGCGAGCTTTGGTTTAGCCAGGAATGAGCTCGGGAGAAAAGTCTGCACTGGTCCCCTATCGTGAATTGTTTAGTACAAACATAATAAAAACCAACCTTAAGGCAGTATTTTAAGTTGAACAGTTGGTTTAATATCATCAGGAGATTATCTAGTCAAGCCAGGAAATTCCCTGGGGGGGGGTTAAGACATCAGGGGATTTAATTTATTCAGGAGGTTATCTGGTCATACCAGGAAATCCCCGGGGGGGGGTGTTACAGGGGGTTAATTACACAGTTCGGCCTATTTTTTGAGGGTGTTGTGTCTGTGAACATAATAAAAAACACTCTGTCCCTATCTACTATTGAAGCTTCACTAACGCTCAGCCAACTCCCGACGTGGAGGGGGGTTTTAGTCACTCGGTAACGTAGTAATACAAGGTCAATCTGGAACCAGCACGAATCGCACTAATTATAGTTGCAAGTTTTAAAACCCCTAAAATTGACGACAAAGAATTTGCCTTTTAGAGCATTAACCAGGCTAACGGAAAGATAAACGACAAAAAGCTACTGGACCTTTTTTGTTGATTTCATAAATAGCTAGTTATGAAAAGTTTTACATTTAAGCTAGGACCAACAGTTCGGCCACTATCGAGCACGAAAAGTAAGTTTTTAAGTGAAATTTACAATATAATTACATTTTACGGCTAAATCATGGAAGATAGAGTAAAAGGTCACTGGACCTTTTGTGTAGATCGCATTATTTTGTATTAAAATCAAATTTTTACTCTGGGCTAGAAACTAAGATTTTGTCTGAAATAGAGCCCAGAAAACAAAATCTTGCGTTAAACTTAAAAAATCGATACTTTATAACGCGTAATGCGGCCAAACCATTGGGGATAGGGCAATAAGTTACTTGACCTTTTTTGTAGATTACGCGATTTACTAAATCCCATTGAAAATATGTTTTGAGCTACGACCAACCGTTTAGCCGCTATCGAGCCTGAAAGGTAAATTTTTGGGCGAAAATTTCAAAATATTTAAATGTAATCGCGTTTTTGCGGCCAAACCAATTGAGATAGAGCAAAAAGTCACTGGACCTTTTTTGTAGATCACTTCATTCCTGACCATGAATTTTTCGTCAGATCGAAGCTAGCTCCAACGGTTCGCCCGCTATCGGGTTTTAAAGAAAAGCCTGCAAGGGCAAAAAGGGGTCACTTCGCGAATTTTTTTGATGGGTTCAAAATTAAAAAAATCCGGTTTTCAGACTTTTCCCGGTGGTTTGAAGACTCCAGCTAGGTGTCTGCAAAATTCGGTGTTTCCAGCACTTCTAGAAGTGGGTTAGAATTTGTATACCCTATCAGTGAGTGAGTCAGTCAGTTACATATGCGGCTGTATATATATTAGACTCGCCTTCGGCTCGCTGGGGGCTACGCCCCCAGGCCCCCAAAGTAAGTGCCTTAAATTCGGGGATATGATTGATATGGTGATAGATAAAATTCGGACATGATGTCATGCAAGGAAATTCCCTGGGGGGGGGGTTGAATGCTACCGGGGGTTAATACATCAGGGGGTTGGTTATTTTTGGTCATAACAGGAAATTGCGCGGGGGGGGGGTTAATGTTACCGGGGGTTAACGACACACCCCAGGCTCCCTTTCGGGTGTTGGGCTAATTCGGGGATAAGCGGATTTCAGAATTATCTTGGACCTATGTTATTTAATTTTTCAGTTTTAATCAATGTTTTGACTTTAATGGCGTTTTACGGCTTAACCGTTAGAGATACGACAAAAAGTGACTGGACCTTTCTTGTCGGAAATTTAATTTTATCTTTCGATTCTGGTGTCCGATTTTAGCTGCGAGCTTTGGTTTAGCCAGGAATGAGCTCGGGAGAAAAGTCTGCACTGGTCCCCTATCGTGAATTGTTTAGTACAAACATAATAAAAACCAACCTTAAGGCAGTATTTTAAGTTGAACAGTTGGTTTAATATCATCAGGAGATTATCTAGTCAAGCCAGGAAATTCCCTGGGGGGGGGTTAAGACATCAGGGGATTTAATTTATTCAGGAGGTTATCTGGTCATACCAGGAAATCCCCGGGGGGGGGGTGTTACAGGGGGTTAATTACACAGTTCGGCCTATTTTTTGAGGGTGTTGTGTCTGTGAACATAATAAAAAACACTCTGTCCCTATCTACTATTGAAGCTTCACTAACGCTCAGCCAACTCCCGACGTGGAGGGGGGTTTTAGTCACTCGGTAACGTAGTAATACAAGGTCAATCTGGAACCAGCACGAATCGCACTAATTATAGTTGCAAGTTTTAAAACCCCTAAAATTGACGACAAAGAATTTGCCTTTTAGAGCATTAACCAGGCTAACGGAAAGATAAACGACAAAAAGCTACTGGACCTTTTTTGTTGATTTCATAAATAGCTAGTTATGAAAAGTTTTACATTTAAGCTAGGACCAACAGTTCGGCCACTATCGAGCACGAAAAGTAAGTTTTTAAGTGAAATTTACAATATAATTACATTTTACGGCTAAATCATGGAAGATAGAGTAAAAGGTCACTGGACCTTTTGTGTAGATCGCATTATTTTGTATTAAAATCAAATTTTTACTCTGGGCTAGAACTAAGATTTTGTCTGAAATAGAGCCCAGAAAACAAAATCTTGCGTTAAAACTTAAAAAATCGATACTTTATAACGCGTAATGCGGCCAAACCATTGGGGATAGGGCAATAAGTTACTTGACCTTTTTTGTAGATTACGCGATTTACTAAATCCCATTGAAAATTTGTTTTGAGCTACGACCAACCGTTTAGCCGCTATCGAGCCTGAAAGGTAAATTTTTGGGCGAAAATTTCAAAATATTTAAATGTAATCGCGTTTTGCGGCCAAACCAATTGAGATAGAGCAAAAAGTCACTGGACCTTTTTTGTAGATCACTTCATTCCTGACCATGAATTTTTCGTCAGATCGAAGCTAGCTCCAACGGTTCGCCCGCTATCGGGTTTTAAAGAAAAGCCTGCAAGGGCAAAAAGGGGTCACTTCGCGAATTTTTTTGATGGGTTCAAAATTAAAAAAATCCGGTTTTCAGACTTTTCCCGGTGGTTTGAAGACTCCAGCTAGGTGTCTGCAAAATTCGGTGTTTCCAGCACTTCTAGAAGTGGGTTAGAATTTGTATACCCTATCAGTGAGTGAGTCAGTCAGTTACATATGCGGCTGTATATATATTAGACTCGCCTTCGGCTCGCTGGGGGCTACGCCCCCAGGCCCCCAAAGTAAGTGCCTTAAATTCGGGGATATGATTGATATGGTGATAGATAAAATTCGGACATGATGTCATGCAAGGAAATTCCCTGGGGGGGGGGTTGAATGCTACCGGGGGTTAATACATCAGGGGGTTGGTTATTTTTGGTCATAACAGGAAATTGCGCGGGGGGGGGGTTAATGTTACCGGGGGTTAACGACACACCCCAGGCTCCCTTTCGGGTGTTGGGCTAATTCGGGGATAAGCGGATTTCAGAATTATCTTGGACCTATGTTATTTAATTTTTCAGTTTTAATCAATGTTTTGACTTTAATGGCGTTTTACGGCTTAACCGTTAGAGATACGACAAAAAGTGACTGGACCTTTCTTGTCGGAAATTTAATTTTATCTTTCGATTCTGGTGTCCGATTTTAGCTGCGAGCTTTGGTTTAGCCAGGAATGAGCTCGGGAGAAAAGTCTGCACTGGTCCCCTATCGTGAATTGTTTAGTACAAACATAATAAAAACCAACCTTAAGGCAGTATTTTAAGTTGAACAGTTGGTTTAATATCATCAGGAGATTATCTAGTCAAGCCAGGAAATTCCCTGGGGGGGGGTTAAGACATCAGGGGATTTAATTTATTCAGGAGGTTATCTGGTCATACCAGGAAATCCCCGGGGGGGGGGTGTTACAGGGGGTTAATTACACAGTTCGGCCTATTTTTTGAGGGTGTTGTGTCTGTGAACATAATAAAAAACACTCTGTCCCTATCTACTATTGAAGCTTCACTAACGCTCAGCCAACTCCCGACGTGGAGGGGGGTTTTAGTCACTCGGTAACGTAGTAATACAAGGTCAATCTGGAACCAGCACGAATCGCACTAATTATAGTTGCAAGTTTTAAAACCCCTAAAATTGACGACAAAGAATTTGCCTTTTAGAGCATTAACCAGGCTAACGGAAAGATAAAACGACAAAAAGCTACTGGACCTTTTTTGTTGATTTCATAAATAGCTAGTTATGAAAAGTTTTACATTTAAGCTAGGACCAACAGTTCGGCCACTATCGAGCACGAAAAGTAAGTTTTTAAGTGAAATTTACAATATAATTACATTTTACGGCTAAATCATGGAAGATAGAGTAAAAGGTCACTGGACCTTTTGTGTAGATCGCATTATTTTGTATTAAAATCAAATTTTTACTCTGGGCTAGAACTAAGATTTTGTCTGAAATAGAGCCCAGAAAACAAAATCTTGCGTTAAACTTAAAAAATCGATACTTTATAACGCGTAATGCGGCCAAACCATTGGGGATAGGGCAATAAGTTACTTGACCTTTTTTGTAGATTACGCGATTTACTAAATCCCATTGAAAATTTGTTTTGAGCTACGACCAACCGTTTAGCCGCTATCGAGCCTGAAAGGTAAATTTTTGGGCGAAAATTTCAAAATATTTAAATGTAATCGCGTTTTGCGGCCAAACCAATTGAGATAGAGCAAAAAGTCACTGGACCTTTTTTGTAGATCACTTCATTCCTGACCATGAATTTTTCGTCAGATCGAAGCTAGCTCCAACGGTTCGCCCGCTATCGGGTTTTAAAGAAAAGCCTGCAAGGGCAAAAAGGGGTCACTTCGCGAATTTTTTTGATGGGTTCAAAATTAAAAAAATCCGGTTTTCAGACTTTTCCCGGTGGTTTGAAGACTCCAGCTAGGTGTCTGCAAAATTCGGTGTTTCCAGCACTTCTAGAAGTGGGTTAGAATTTGTATACCCTATCAGTGAGTGAGTCAGTCAGTTACATATGCGGCTGTATATATATTAGACTCGCCTTCGGCTCGCTGGGGGCTACGCCCCCAGGCCCCCAAAGTAAGTGCCTTAAATTCGGGGATATGATTGATATGGTGATAGATAAAATTCGGACATGATGTCATGCAAGGAAATTCCCTGGGGGGGGGGGTTGAATGCTACCGGGGGTTAATACATCAGGGGGTTGGTTATTTTTGGTCATAACAGGAAATTGCGCGGGGGGGGGGTTAATGTTACCGGGGGTTAACGACACACCCCAGGCTCCCTTTCGGGTGTTGGGCTAATTCGGGGATAAGCGGATTTCAGAATTATCTTGGACCTATGTTATTTAATTTTTCAGTTTTAATCAATGTTTTGACTTTAATGGCGTTTTACGGCTTAACCGTTAGAGATACGACAAAAAGTGACTGGACCTTTCTTGTCGGAAATTTAATTTTATCTTTCGATTCTGGTGTCCGATTTTAGCTGCGAGCTTTGGTTTAGCCAGGAATGAGCTCGGGAGAAAAGTCTGCACTGGTCCCCTATCGTGAATTGTTTAGTACAAACATAATAAAAACCAACCTTAAGGCAGTATTTTAAGTTGAACAGTTGGTTTAATATCATCAGGAGATTATCTAGTCAAGCCAGGAAATTCCCTGGGGGGGGGTTAAGACATCAGGGGATTTAATTTATTCAGGAGGTTATCTGGTCATACCAGGAAATCCCCGGGGGGGGGGTGTTACAGGGGGTTAATTACACAGTTCGGCCTATTTTTTGAGGGTGTTGTGTCTGTGAACATAATAAAAAACACTCTGTCCCTATCTACTATTGAAGCTTCACTAACGCTCAGCCAACTCCCGACGTGGAGGGGGGTTTTAGTCACTCGGTAACGTAGTAATACAAGGTCAATCTGGAACCAGCACGAATCGCACTAATTATAGTTGCAAGTTTTAAAACCCCTAAAATTGACGACAAAGAATTTGCCTTTTAGAGCATTAACCAGGCTAACGGAAAGATAAACGACAAAAAGCTACTGGACCTTTTTTGTTGATTTCATAAATAGCTAGTTATGAAAAGTTTTACATTTAAGCTAGGACCAACAGTTCGGCCACTATCGAGCACGAAAAGTAAGTTTTTAAGTGAAATTTACAATATAATTACATTTTACGGCTAAATCATGGAAGATAGAGTAAAAGGTCACTGGACCTTTTGTGTAGATCGCATTATTTTGTATTAAAATCAAATTTTTACTCTGGGCTAGAAACTAAGATTTTGTCTGAAATAGAGCCCAGAAAACAAAATCTTGCGTTAAACTTAAAAAATCGATACTTTATAACGCGTAATGCGGCCAAACCATTGGGGATAGGGCAATAAGTTACTTGACCTTTTTTGTAGATTACGCGATTTACTAAATCCCATTGAAAATTTGTTTTGAGCTACGACCAACCGTTTAGCCGCTATCGAGCCTGAAAGGTAAATTTTTGGGCGAAAAATTTCAAAATATTTAAATGTAATCGCGTTTTGCGGCCAAACCAATTGAGATAGAGCAAAAAGTCACTGGACCTTTTTTGTAGATCACTTCATTCCTGACCATGAATTTTTTCGTCAGATCGAAGCTAGCTCCAACGGTTCGCCCGCTATCGGGTTTTAAAGAAAAGCCTGCAAGGGCAAAAAGGGGTCACTTCGCGAATTTTTTTTGATGGGTTCAAAATTAAAAAAATCCGGTTTTCAGACTTTTCCCGGTGGTTTGAAGACTCCAGCTAGGTGTCTGCAAAATTCGGTGTTTCCAGCACTTCTAGAAGTGGGTTAGAATTTGTATACCCTATCAGTGAGTGAGTCAGTCAGTTACATATGCGGCTGTATATATATTAGACTCGCCTTCGGCTCGCTGGGGGCTACGCCCCCAGGCCCCCAAAGTAAACGCTTGCAAATTCGGGGATAAGCGGAATTCGGTGACTGGTTAAGTCCGGACATTAAGTAAATGACAAGGGATTTAAAAATTGACCTTTTTCATAGATTTTTTTTCCGGATTCGTAAAGACTTTTGACTTTGAGGGCATTTTGCGGTTAAACCGTTAGAGATACGACAAAAAGTGACTGGACCTTTCTTGTTGGAAATTTAATTTTGTCTTTCGATTGTGCCCTCAGTTCTGATCTACGACCTATGGTTTAGCCAGAAATGAGCTCGGGAGAAAAGTCTGCACGGGTCAGCTATCTTGAATTGTTTAGTATAAACATAATAAAAACCGACCTCAAGGCAGTATTGTAAGTCGAACAGGGGGTTTAATATCACCAGGAGACTATCTAGTCAAGGCGAGAAATTCCCTGGGTGGGTGATTAATGTTAAGGAGGTTAAGACAAGAGGGGGTTTAATTTCGTCAGGATATTGTCTGGTCATATGAACAAATTCCCAGGGGGGGTTAACGTTACCGGGGGATAAGTCTCCAGGGGGTTATCTGGTCATACCAGGATCTTGCCAGGGGGGGGGGTTAAGAGATTTGGTGACTGGTAAAATTCGGACATGAGGTCATGGCAGGAAATTCCCTGGGGGGGTTTAATGTTACCAGGGGGGTTAACACATCAGGGGGTTGAATGTACAGGAGGTTATCAGGTCATACCAGGAAATCCCCGGGGGGGGGGTTAATATTACCGGGGGTTAATGACACACTTGGGCCTTTTTTAGAGGGTATTGTGTCTGTGAACATAATAAATATTCCTCTGTCCCTATCTACTATTGACGCTTAGCTAACGCTCAGCCAACTCCCGAAGTCACTGAACCTTTTCTGTAGATCACGTGATTTCCTAAATCCCGTTTAAAATTTGTTTTGAGTTACGACCAACCGTTTAGCCGCTATCAAGCCCGGAATGTAAATTTTTAGGCGAAAATGTCCAATATTTTCACTTAATCGCGTTTTGCGGTCAAACTAAGGGAAATATAGTAAAAAGTCACTGGACCTTTTTTGTAGGTCATCTTATTTCCTAAATAAAACGTTAGTCTTATTTTGACCTCCGACCAATGGTTTCGCCGCTATCGACCCCAAAAACAAAAGTTTCGCGTAAAAGTTACAACAAAATGGTACATAATCACGTTTTTCGGCCAAACCAATCGAGATAGGGCAAAAGATTACTGGACCTTTTCTGTAGATCGCGCAATTTGCTAATTTTATGGGTCAATCAGATTTGAGCTACGACCAACGGTTCGGCCGCTATCGGGCTTGAAACATTATTTTTATCGAAAAAATCTCTGGAATTTCAAATGTTCGAGCGTTTTGTCGCTTAACCATGGAAGATAGAGCAAAAAGTCATTAGACCTTTTTTGTAGTTCACTTCATTCCTGACCTTGAATTTTCCGTCAGATCCGAGCTAGCTCCAACGGTTCGCCCGCTATCGGGCTTACAAAAGATGCCTGCAGGGGTGAAGAATGCGCGATTTTTTGGGAATTTTTTTGAGGGGTTGAAAATGAAAAATTCTCACTTTTCGGGATTTTCCTGGTGGTTACACGTGGAAAGCTATCTGTGTACCAAATTTCAAGTCTCTAACTCATCTGGAAGTAGGTTAGAATTAGTATACGTGAGTGAGTGAGTCAGTCAGTCAGTTACACATGCGGTTGTATATATATTAGATTATACTAGTTGCCATCCTACACATGTAAAAAAGTATTCCAAAAACTGTTGCATTCGAGCAAAGAATTTATGTACCAGAGCCTGATTTCACTTATTATATTGGCAAATTAAGCAACACATTCAAAAATTTAAATCATCCCGACAAACTTGTAAAAAATCTAATTAATAGGGCAAAAACTTTAAATTACAACAAGTATTTTGCTCTAGATTATCCTCTACTTACTACCAAATTCTACGCCGGATTTAACAAAATAAACCCTAATAATTAAAACTTCTTTTTTTGCTCTACAATCATCATCGGAAACTAAGAATATATTTTTAAAACAACCTAGGGCAATCTTTAGAAGACCGTCAAATCATAAGATTATGCTAGTCCAAACTAATCTTAAAAACAAAAATCGGGGGATAAAATTTAACCCTTTCAAAAACCACGTTGTGGTACATGCAAAATTATATCACCTGGTCTAAATATTAGCGGTAACCTAAGCAATAAAACATATCCAATTAATAATGAACCATTGATTGTTATTCAAGTAATACAATATATCAGCTAAATTGTAATTTTTGTAATAAGCAATATGTTAGCCAAACCTCTAACCCTCTTCGTACCAGAATGACAGGTCACCGTTACAGTATTGTTCATGGAGATAACAAGCCCTCGCTGTAGGGTATTCTAGGGAACATAATCAGGACAAAATTGAAAACTGTTATAGTTACAAGGCCTCAATAGTGTTTCATTGCATATTAAAATTAATTAAAAAAATTAGGTATTATTACTCTTTAGTATTTCTGATGAATCATCAGCTGTGTGGTATTTTTCACTGATTATTACTCTACTTCAGTTCTTTTTTCTTGTTTGTATTTAGTTAGTTTATTAATTTAATTTTCTTAATATTTATACAATATCTATTGCTACATCTGAAGAAGTACGCTAAAGACATACGAAAATTCATAAAGAGTTTACCAATATTTGGCTTTTTATTTTTATTTTGCAAGAGAATAAACACACACACACACACACACACACACACACACACACACACACACACACACACACACACACACACACACACACATATATATATATATATATATATATATATATATATATATATATATATATATATATATATATATATATAGATATATATATCTAAAAAGGAAATCAACTCATAGATGAGTTTCATGTAAATGTCTAAAGCACTGTTTCATAATGGAATTTTAATGGATATATGTAGAAAATTTTTGAGGCTAAATATAATTTTTATTAAGATAACAAACTGATAAAAGAGTATTCAATTAAATTTGCGCAGCATACTCAAACTTATACAAATTAACTTTGTTTACTTTGGTTTGCAAGTTACAATAAATAATGTTATCTTAAAAACATTAAAATAATACCGTTATTGTTTTAATATATTGGTTAATACCATTTATTGTTTTAAATCTTAGAACCGGAATCAGTATCACGCATTGTTTTCATAGATGTTAATAAATCACACATAAATGGATTTTTAATAGAACAAGAAATTGAGGTGTCTTTAAACTGCTTGGAAATAGGCTAACGTAACTTTATGTAGCTCACATCTCTGGGAGCTTACTCTTTAATATGCCGTAACATCTACATTGCATCTCTGAGATTTGCTGTAAATGCACTATTCAACATAAGCGAAACCTATATTGTTATCTTCACATATGTGTATCTTGCTTGGTTATTTTAGTTAGCATCAGGAGACTATATTTTAAAACAAATTAGGATAAATGGGCTCGAAAAATTGTAAATTTTCCGTTCTTAACTAGTCAATTGTATGGTATAATGGATTTTTTATTATATTAGTTTATGTTAGACCTAAGGAAAGAGAAACATCAGTTTTGTCTATCTAGTAGCAGCATTTTAATTCTAGTACTTAGATCCTTCTAAAATAAATGTTGAAGGAAGGATAATGGAATTTCACATATATTCTATTAGTATACATATAAAGGTAGAACGACGTTCGATAATTATAATCCACTTCTTACTCAGTTGTAACAAATAATACACACACAGTACAGCAGAGTTCCATTTTCCCTGGAGCCAGTGACGTGCTATTTAGTGATACTCGTATGTCTTTATAGCGACATTGATTCGATTTATACCCATTCTGGTTTGCAAGTTGTTAGTGTATTTAATAATCAATAGGTAATAATCAAATATTACTTGTGATCTGGACGTAAGATTTTTTTTAGTTTTATACCCTAATTTTACCATAATTTTTAGTTGTATATATAAATGTGATTGTGTGAACATATTTTGGAAGTATTTTTTTAGCATTTGAGGAAGACAGTGAGTATCACTCCCTAAAACTTATTGTTATACGGTAACACATGACAATGGTAAAAGTTTAAAAACTTATTAAACTATAAAATTATACTAAGTAGTAATGCTTTAATATCCAAGAATATCTCGCAAGCTAGTAGGCTACGTTATGCTGCCAATTTACGCTTGAGATAAATTCAGTCACATTACTGATTATATGAATGTTCCAATTCTTAAAATTATATTAAATAATTATTTATTTATTTCTCAAAGAAAGAAACTTCCTTGTATTACCTTACGGAGTTCTGCAGTCGATGTTTTGCTGACGGCTTATGATTAAACGACTTACACAAACAGCACTCATTAAATCAGAGAGAGAGGGTTAAGAAAGGTAAACCTATATGGTTACAAAAACTCAAAATAAATTCTTAGAATATAAAATTGTACATTTCCTTGATATACAAAGGAAGCATTTGGCTAAACTAGTGTGAAGAGACGAAATATTTCGTGAGATATTTTACGGATAGTTAAGCTACGTGTGATACTAGGTCACGTTTTAAAATCTTATACAATTTTCCAAAGTTTGTTTACATAATTATATATTCTGCAATAATATATTTCCCATAATTGTTACCCATAAGACTATTTTCCACATTATAACAGCCATAAACTACGTAAAGGCACTTATTAGTGTCAAAACATACTTTATTCAAACATTTCAAATAATAATCATAATCATACCTTCAAGTTCTATCAAGTCATACTCTTAAAAAAAAAACATTTTTTTCCTTCTTGGAACAAGGCAGCGTCATTCATCATAATTCTTGTGTAATAGGACTTTCAAATATAGATTTTTTTTTCTTTAAATATTTATTTCTTTGTTTGTTTGTGTGCTGTTTTATAAAATTTAAACCATGACGACTTCGGATGGATCACTCTTGCATTTAAATACTTTAATTTACGACGGAATTTTACTTTTATGACGTAAAAACTATAGTAGGTTTTATGATTTACATTTCATTATATTAATTTGTATTTATATAATGAATGTTTATTTATATTAATGAAATATTTTACCTAACGTTCAGCTAAATCCCTCAGAGAAATATATTACTATCCCCTCAAGTAACATATTTTTTTCAACACTCAGCCAATCAAGGCAAATAGAGTAAAGCAATGTTCACACTTAACATTTATAACAATGGTATAACCTTAAATGCGTTGGTTACTCATACTCGTACTTTTTAAAACAAGCTATTACTAATACATATTTCATACGGTAATCAGTAGTTACACTGATCAAGAAAAATTATTCATAGTTAATAATGTTTGTTCTTAAATGTGATATCTTTCAGATTGGGTTCAACTTCATATGTTTCTTACAAATTTAAATTAATTTGTAAGCCATGTGCCACTACAGGTTCCTCTGTCTTTTTATGTTTATATGCAAAACTGTGCCCTGTCACCCTTGATATACTGTAAACATTTATTGTTGAGCCAATGTAATCTTTAGGGGATAACTTGCATTGAATTTGATAAACAATAATTTTTTTATTCACAGGATAATTATTCAAATATACTGTAAGATTTTTGTGTAGAGCTACTTTTAAATGCTTTTGACGTAAGGCACACGCTGCATACTAAACACTTGGGTTTATTTTAAGTATGTAATCCAACTGTTACCTTTTCTTGTTCTTTGTGCTTTGGTAGTTTTAGATGTACTAAAACATCTTTCAAAACTGGTGATTTTCAGTCTTGTTTTTGGAATGTATTTGAAAATGGTGTTGCAGAGCTGTCCAATAAACTGTATATACTCAAGGAATATTGTTAATTTGACATAGTCCTGGGTTTTATTTTGTTAACAACTTTCTAGCATTACTTGTTCGAAATTTTTATAAGTTTACATGGGTAACTCCTTCTAGAAATCGCTGATAATAAATTTGTAATATATTATTCTAAGTAATATTTTTAATTGTGAAAATGCTGAGCTCTTTTTTGCTATATATACATACAGTGAGTCCATTGGCATTATCCATTGGAAATTAAACCTCTCCTGGACTTGCATTGCCTCATTAAGTACCGCACAGAAGCCGTTGGCGTGGTAGCTACTGTAATCCTAACTAATTTGAGGATAGATTTAGATGATTATATGCTGAGTGTTTGGAACTGTGGTTTTAAGGTGTTCACTGATAGCTGTAAGAGCTCTTGAACTAACTTCAGACTAGTAATAAATGTTTTAATTAGTGTAAAAAGCAAATATGACAGATAATTTGTTATGTTTTTGTAAATTATTAAGAAATCCGCATTAAATAAAAAATATAATAAGTATAGTAATTTACGGTAACTACCATGACAATAGTTCAAGTACAAAAACTAAAAATATACATATGTGATGGTAATATTATTTCCTCCGACAGCTAATATTAAAAAAGATTAAGCATAATAAGCTTTTTGAAAGAGAAGTTAGCCTTTAGACAGAAATAATTTTAGTATGCTGTCCCAACTGGCCCAAAAATGAAGTAAAAAGTATTAAAAGGCACTGTATGTAAATTAATGTAAATATAATTACAATATTTAGTTCAGAATTTTAATAAAAACACGTGTCATTAAAAACACAAAGAGATGAAATGAAATTAAATATTTCTTTATTTGAGGCGAAATTAGGGCCTCATGGCCCTTTCTTACATTTAACCTCATACAGTAGCTATAACAAATATTCTTATTTTTTAAATAATAATAAAACTAAATATTTTGCCGTAAACATTTTAAATAAGAATAACGAAAAGTACAACTTTATTGAAGAATATAAACTAAAAAAATATATAATGATTAAAAAGGTATATATACTTATTTTTAAACACATACTCAGGCAAAAATAATAACATATACGTTTATATAATGAATATTACAAACACACTACCCTAACACACACAACTACTCATGCCAGTGCAACCCCAGCGAAAGAGACCTATGCCGACCCCGCCCCAACCATCTGCCCCAGATAGTGCTCCCTCAGCGACGCCACGAAACGAGGACGACTCTATAATGATGTTATGGTACGAGGAAGGGAATTCCACTGACGACATGCCGTTACTACAAAAGAATTGTCATATACAGTAGTTCTGTGCAACAACATGCGGAGCACAGACGAACCAGAGCGAGTTCTATCCACACCACTTTGAGAGACAAATTGGAAATCGTTTAAAAAATAATTTGGAAAGCCAGAATTTAAAATTTAATGGACCAATATTAAGATTTTTATTGATCTGAGGTCATTTAACTTCAAGATCTTTGAATTAATATAATAGGGCGTTATATGCTCATCCCTCCTGAGATCAAATGCATATCTCATACAATAATTTTGGGTTCTCTGGAGTTTTTCGCCCAAAGCCACAGTCATGTCGTTAATCACACTATTACAGTAAGACAATGAGGCAGTATGAGTACTTTAACCAACAACAGTTTTATGTGAAGCGGCAAAAACCTCTGCAGTTTTTTCAGGGAATGTATTGATGCAAAAACTTTCTTACAAGTCTCTGTCACTGCATCAGTCCAGCTAAGAGTACAATTTATTATCAGTCCTAAGTTCTTAACTTTATCGTAATAAGGTAGTACGGTTCCATTCACAGTAACGTTACGTATAGTTGTAAAATCAATCAAAGATCGAGAGCGGTAATGAGAAATCACAATTGATTTAGTTTTTTCGTGGTTTAGTTTAAGTCCATATTTACAAGTCCAGTCCAGTACATTTTTTATATCAGAGTTGATCATGGTAATGCCAACATCGATTTGGTGTGTGTTAACGTGGACATATATCTGGAGGTCATCAGCATACATGTGGGACTTGCAGTGTACCAGTACCGTGCTCAAGTCATTAACGTACAATACAAACAAGAGAGGACCAAGTATGGAACCCTGAGGAACACCACACCCAACACTCAGCCAGTCGGATGTTACGTCACCTACCTGTACACATTGCCTTCTGCCAGACAGATAAGACCTTAGCCATTTCAGGACATTTTCTGAAAAAACCAATGATTCTAAATTTTGCCAATAGTA
Source organism: Homalodisca vitripennis (assembly GCF_021130785.1). Classification (NCBI taxonomy): domain Eukaryota; kingdom Metazoa; phylum Arthropoda; class Insecta; order Hemiptera; family Cicadellidae; genus Homalodisca; species Homalodisca vitripennis. The sequence goes on from NW_025776346.1 coordinate 146,312, forward strand.
GTCTGTAGTTTAAACAATCAAAAGCCTTTGAGAAATCAATGAGTGTCAGTATTGTGCTTAGTTTTTGGTCCATTGTGAATCGTATATCGTCAGTGATTCTCAGCAAAGCAGTTTCAGTACTATGTCCTGGTCGAAATCCTGATTTTAAATCATTTAGAATGTTATTTCGTGTTAAGTAATCAGTAATCTGGCAATGCACAATTTTTTCGAGGCCTTTGGATAGAGCAGGCAGAATACTAATGGGTCTGAAGTTTTGGCAAGATGTTGGAACTGAGGTCTTGTTCAATGGGCGGACAATAGCAGACTTCCAAAGTGGAAGGGAAAATACCTTGTCTCAGTGACATGTTGAAAATGTATGTGATTATTGGGAGAGTTGCAAAAAGAATGTTTTTTTATTAATTGTATTTTAATGCCGTCAGACATTTCAGCATTACTGCCAATACGGCGAATTGACATTCGACGGCGTTTGAAAGTAAATTTTTCTTGTTTGTGCCGATTGATAGGTATATTTAGAAGTTCATTTACATAATCAGAAACTTGGTTTGTATTGACAGTCTGACAACAAGCAACAAAATAGTTATTAAGATCATTTAAGGGTAATTGGATCGGAGGAGAAGCGCGGTCTTTGCCCAAACCAAGTTTAATAACATTGCGCCACAAATCACTAGATGTCCGTTTCTTTTCAAACAGTTTACGTGTGTATCTCAGTCTGGAATTTCGTAGAAGTTGTTTGACTCTATTCCTATTTTGTCAATATTGAACCATTAAAACGGGGTCACGAGCTCGTCGAGCTCTCCTATACAGTGAATCACGTTGAGCCTTTAAGCTAAGAATTTCACACGTGATCCGAGGCACTGGGCGCAGCTTCGTTATACGTTTGGTAACAATTGGTGCATGTTTATCGTATAGCCGCAGAATGGTGGTGTTAAATGATTCAACCATGTCATCGACAGATTGCAATGTCTGTAGATTCTGCCATGGGGACGAATAAACATCATACATAAAAGAGGCTTCGTCCATTTTTTTTTAAATCTCTGTATTTAATAAATTTTATTTTTGGCTTTGGAACTTTGACCTTGATAACACAGTACACAAGATCGTGACGTGAAACGGCTGGAATTGGAAGCTGCCCTAGATGCGTCAGGTCAGAGGGGTTAGTGACAACTAGAAGGTCCAGAAGGGTGTCTGACTCGGCAGTGTGATTTGTCGGGCCTAGTGGCAGTATAGTCTTGTTAGTAGAGTCGAACATTGTTATAAGTTGCCTAGTACTATAATCTATCTTTTTTAGTAAGTTTGTGTTAAAGTCGCTCATGATCAAGACTCGACTGTAGCCGGGCAAGTGGTGTAAGAGAGAATTTTCAAAGTCTATCAGATGACCTATTCTGGGAGGCCGATAGCACACACCGATCAATAGAACATCTGATACAGATAATCAAATTTCAATGAACATGAACTCAGGCCTGGCCGAGTATTCAGAGGGAGATGCGGACAAAAGCCTACACCTCAGACCCTCTCTGACATAAACCGCAACACCGCCACCAATCTTTAGAATTCTGTCATTTCTCAGCAGCACATAGCCAGAGAGGGCCACCTCACTTGACAAAACACTCGGCTTAAGCCATGATTCTGATGTCAAATGTTTGAGGTCGAAAAATTTCTCTGATTTCGTCTATATGTCCAGGCAGTGATTGAGCGTTAATATGAGCAGCTTTAAAGAGTTTGTGATAAGGAGACAGTGTTGAGGACAGGAGTTGAGCTGTGGAGATCACGTTTAAAGGAAGGGAAGAGAGGGCCGGCCCAGGACATTTATGGATCCACTAAAATGGATCCGCTGGTAGCAGTGGCGGGACACGGCCGACCAGGCAACCGCACACAAGCTGAACCGGCAGGAGCTCCTGTACACGCACACCCTCACACATACATTCATACAACATATCATAAAAACCAGATTTCAGAAATAGATATATACAAAGGAGAAAACAAACAATTTTATGATAACTAACGATCATACCTATGATCTATAGCACATTAAAGCTCTAAGCTCATTAGTGTAGAAAAAATTATATTTAAAATTTCCGGATCGAGATGATTAAGTAAATTAATAATATTGCATAATTTAGGACAGTGATATAATCAATGCACTATAAGTATATAGTAAAAATAAATTTCGAAATAAAATTAAGTATAAATAAACAGTAAATTTAGTATTAGCTATCATGACATATAATTTTAAAATATAAGATTAATACAAAATATGGATCTGTAAACATTATTAGAGATAAATTATTAAGGAATACATGTCTACTGTACATATTAAAATTAATATTTAATTAGATTAAAGGCAGTAGTAACGGTGAGTTTTGTATTTTTTATGAATTTTTTTGATTTGAGTCTAATTTGTTTTATTATTACTTTACTTTTACTACAGATATGTCGATCTGATGATGTGTTAAAAAAATTAAATTCTGAATTATTAGAGTGTTCATTCATAAAATAACCAACACTCATTATGATTAGTATTATTTTTTTTTAAAACCTGCTGATTCACAAGTTTACCGATGTTTATACAAATTTAAAATAATATTTCAAATATATAGCTTAATAAATAATACGTTTAAATTAGAGTTATTATTAATAACCTAATAATGCAAAAAATTTCTGTAAAAAATGTTGTAAGAATATTTACATTTATTCATATACAGTCCCTTTTAATACTTTTTACTTCGTTTTTGGCCAATTGGGACAGCATACTAAAATTATTTCTCGAAAAATCCTGTATCCTTCAAAATCCTTCCATCGTCAAAAAAAACTTCTAACAAAGAATCAGTATGAACCTTTGAGAGAGGTAACATGATTTTCTGCAATATTCGTTCTAGTTTAGAAATAAATTTTATATAATTTGTAATAAATGTAAATAACATCTGTTTTATACATCGTCAAGACTTTTAAAACTAAAAAGAAAGAGAAAAAGATACAATAAACAGTGATACAATAGTTTTAGGCTATTTTCGACCATGTATAAGAATATGGAGTAAATGCTATTGGATAAATGTGTGTTGCCTTACCAAGAGTGCCACGTATCACATATATATATATATATATATATATATATATATATATATATATTATTGGTTAATTTAATACTGTGTACTTGCATTTGCTCTCTTTAGAATCGGGTTAGAAGAACGTTTATTAATATATAATTCTATTAAAGCATCTTTAAATACTTAAATATTTACGACAAATTTTTTAGTGGGAATATAATATACAGTAACATTGAAAATATTATAAACTTTAATACTGAAAAATAGTTCCTTGTATATAAATTACTTTACACTAAAATCTTAATTTTAGTATCGTATTTACATGATGGAAGCATGGTACTGTAAAAGTATACACCCATCTTCTTTCATAAGGTCTTTATGTTACATTTACTTTCCAATATGTAAAACAATATATTACAACTACAGTAGACATCCTATATGAGATAAGCTGGGTCACGCTATCAGTTTTGCTTCAATCTAACTATTGTTACTGGAGAATAGCCTTGTTTCGGTTCAGTGCAACGAAGGCTTTGCGTAACTAACACCATCAAAATATAATTACAACAGAACCGATTTACAGTGTGCTTGTAATTTATTTCTTCAGCATTCGCGTATCTGTAATTTCATTATTTATTTACAATTTATTAATCTGAGTGACTAATAAGTATAAAACAGCGATCTTTTAAAAAGTTTGTAAAAAATTAAAAAATCTTATAAAAATAGTATTCAAATACAACTAAAGAAATAAATATTACTAAACCTGATCAAAAACGTATTTTAAAATGTCATTATCATTTTACTAAATTACCTTAACTTAAAAAAGTGTTCCAATCCAAGAGGAGATTTGTAAAGTATCACTTTATAATATCATAATGTAATGCAGAAGAATTTAATTTACTGCAAAATTCAAATAAAACTTTTGCTAAGTGTAACAGGATTCCATCAAGATTTCAGCAATAAATCATCCCCAACTCCCTTGAATAGAGCCAATTACACGTGTGATGAGGCTTCCAAGGAACAAAATCGAAAAAAAAAACCACGTAAATGTTTTGGAATGGGGAAAAAATAGATATTATCATAAAGGAAGGGACACAAGATAAGTTCAGATTAGAATCAGTTGGTTTGAAATGATCTTTAAATTGATTGGGATTTTTTGAAAAATTTGCACGAATAAATGGTACAATATGGAACTTGCCTGCCTTGAGGAACACCTTCCGGCGGAACAAATAAAATTGGCATCGTTCTTTGCAATCAGTAACACTGCAGCCAATTTTAAACCTAGAAATTTATTCATTGGGTTATTATAGTAAAACAATAATCATTTTTTAGAGTGAATATTTAATGTATGGTTTTTCCGTTATTGTTTTATAGTATATCATAGGTCTAATTGTTCTCACTCTGTTACCTGTTGCTGTTATGGCTGTTGTTCTGTCACTACATAAATGTATTATGTATTATTGATTCTATTGTTATTTACTGTCTATTATTGTTGCCTGTTCGTATATTATATTAACCCTGGAACTGTTAATCGACATAATTTTGTCGGTCAATGCCGCTTCTGTAGTGTTAACCGTCAAAGTTTTGTCGGTCAAACATTCCCTCGTATAATTACTTTTTACAATATACTCCGGTAACGTATCGATATAATTCACGCACCATTGCATTTAGGAAGAAAAATGCTAGGGAACAGATGAGTTTTATTCGTCTTTGTATTATAGTTATGACGTAGCAAGCTTGTCATTTTGAACGTAAAAGAAAACGACGCAGTTTGTTGTGACCGCCATATTGCCGCTGCCGTTCTGTATCACTTTCGTGCCGAGCTGTGGATATTTGTAAGTTTTAATAGTTTTTACGCGTGTTTTAGTGTCGTATTTAATGTGTAGTGTGTTGTTTGATTTTGTAGTAGTGTAAAACATATATATTTTAGAATAAATCAATTTCTATTTACTGAAATAAGTTTGAGAAATTACCGGCTTTGTGTAGGCTATGGCAAAAAGACTTGGCTAAAATTCATTTCACATAGTTTGTTATTGTTTTCACTTACTAAACGTTATTTATAGCACTCTTTTAGCTCTGAAGTAACTATTTATTTTTGGTAAATAGATAGTTTTCATAATAAAGTATATATTTCCTGTAATTTCTTTGGTTATATATAATAACTGTTTGGGTTATTCTATATTTTTTCAATATATTTAGTTATATTTATTGTTTTCTAACTACATAATATTTCCTATTACCTATAAACCATAAATTTATAAATTTTGATATAGTACAAGCTTTAGAAACGATTTTATATTTTGCTGAATGAAAATTTTTCGCAAAATTTTTGAATAATGGCAAAATTTAACTTTTTTTTACTTTTCAAAAAATAATTTTATGGTAATTATTTCATTAGTACTGTACATTCTATTTTATTCTAAGTAATAAAATATGCAATATAACATGTATTCATAGATAAATGTATTAGCAAAACTTGTTTTACCAAAGTCTTACGTGTACACCCAATTTTCAGAATTTATACGCATCGCTGCTTTTTGTTCTATAGCTTTATGATGCTTTCATAAATGTGTATAATGTTTATGTTTTTCTGAAACTAGATAAAATTTGACACAGAATGGCTATCTCACTTATAAATATTTCTCACTATAACTTCATTTGCATATGGTCCCCCCCAAATTTAAGAAATATTTTTCGTAAATTTTATATTTGATTAAAAAAAGTGTTTATTAGAAAATTTTTTATGGTTAATTTTACAATATAGTGCAATTTTACGTTTAATTCTGAACACAAAAATATATACTCTTATTTATATTGCTTTTATTTTATATTTTTAATAATTTTTTTAAAAAAAACCTTGCGCGAAGCTCCAAAACAGCCCGACACTACAGGATGAAATGACTGCCAGTTCTAGGGTTAACTGATTGTTGTTGGTCTGGTGTTATGGACTTGAGATATTTCAGCGTATCCTAATTGCTGCTACTTTACTTATTGATTGATTGTATTGTTGAGTTATTATTATTATTGTTATTGTTATTAATTATCATATTTAAAAATATTTGTCTTGCATATATTTTTGTCTGTATTATGATTATTTATTGTATGTTAGTCAGTATATTATTACCAACTTTCTACCATGACGAATTTTAATGTCTGTAATTTAAATGGTGTTGACCATTAAATAAATAACAATACAACTCCACCAGTTCCATTGTGGTGTAGAAAGAAACATTTATTAAAATACTGTAACGGCACAAGTCTACTGTACCTGCCCTTCTCCGTAGCATCAATCACATTACTAAATCGGAAAATCGGAAGCGTCTAAATTCCACTGGCTTCTTAACGTGGAAGAAATCCAGAAATTTCAACATAGATAACTACCGGAGAGTTTTGTATTTCTAATAGAAAGCTTTTGGACGCTGAGATATTCAATAGCCGATAACTTAACATTAGGAGCCTTTAGCGACAAAAGGGTTTCAAAAAACTGGAAACTTCTAGATGTTCAAAAGGCATAGTAATCACAGCCTTGGAATTAAAAGAAATACCAGCAATTAAATTAGTGTTTGTTCGAGGACACGTGTCTTTAAAATTGTGAGGACTAGAAAGTTTACACCATTGGAGATGACATGCTTCAGGGGCAGAACGTTGCTGCTTACCCAGAGCTTTTGAAGTTGTGGAGCTTAAAGAGGACAGGAATTACAGGGAATATGAGTACGGAAGTTTCCTGAGTATATGATGTATCTGAGGTTAATAGTCTAAACTTAAAAGCTAGGCTCTTCCAGATATTGCTATTTTATTACAGAATGTATTGAATTTAAGTAATGGAATTCTATTCCAATTACAAAATTAAAGTTTTAGTCAGTTGGTAATGTACTTGCTTCAAAGAACGAGACCGTCTCAAAGGCAATTTAAGGGTTAGACAATCTTTATAGAGCTTTAGGTAATATATGTTTGGTTAGGATTATATAAACAGTAAATTGGTTAGCATATTATAATTTTTATATTCTTATTATTCATTGTAGGTAATGGATTTATAACTGAAGTATATAACTAATTTGTATAAAACATAGAACGCTCTATAAATAAAATGACTTTTGTTGATATCGAAAGTCAAAGTCACACTCAAAATTTAATCCATCATGTTCACAACGGAAAGTAATTTATGAGGTTCATTAGCTTAAGTGACTGCCCCAAAGTGAATGTTCTAATAATTGGTGTTAACACTTTATTCTCAACAATCTCGATAATTTTGTTTCTCCCCTTGTAAATATAAAGTTTTGGCTATCAATCTATACAATATTAGATAAATAAGAAGAAAAATATATAGATGACTATCAATACAACGTTACAAGATTTGAAAACTAAAAAGGTTTGTATACGACGAATGACAATAAATATTTTGTTTAAAAATATTCTGATGAAAACACAATGTAACATATTTTTCAGTGTTTATAAAAGTGAATGCTTGCTGTTCTACTAAACGGTCAATTTGTGCTCAGATAAAGATGAATTAAAAGAGGAAGTTAAGAAAGTTTAATCGGATATCAGAAGCAATATATACCCTCAATTAGTAAGTGAAAACGAACCAGAAGGATCTATCCTGAGTCAGTAAAAACAGAACTGTGATCAATTTGCGTTTATGTCAATCCCTTATGTGCCGGGATTATCGGAGAAAATTATAAGAGTAGGTAGAAAGTACAAAATTAGAACCGTATTTAAAACACAAAATACTCTTAGACAAAGTCTCGTAAAAACAAAACCAAATAATTGGCACACAGGACTCCAAAAACTGTGTTTACAGTATAAAATGCAGTTGCAATAGGGAATACATAGGTGAGACAAAAAGATCATTAGCCGTAAGGATAAAAGAGCACAAAGAAAACACAAGAAAGAGTCTCACAGAAAAGTCAAAAATTGCACACCATTTTTGGTCCGAAGACCGTCCTATTAATTGGGATGAAGCCAACACAATACAACGGGAACTACATTTCATCAAAAGGAAATTAAATGAGGCAACATATATTAAATTGGCATACTAACCAATCAGTCAACCATCAGTCGAGATTAGGCCGCTTTGGTTGCCAATTCTACAAAGTGAACTAAAAATAAATCCAAAAGTCTCAAACGGATCGGATATTAATTATAATACACCAAAGCGGAGTCACAATATGGTTTTATTGAAATTCATCTAGCATGAACCAATAATAACAAAAGGATCCATTCCTGTCCCAATTCCTTTTTATTTCTGACATCTAGTGTTTGTCTGCTGTGACGATTAGCATTGATTAGTGCCCTATGGTCAGTCGTAGGTGGTTAGTAGACGAATGCAGACGTATTGTGACCAGTATCCTGTTAGTTCAGTTTTAATGATTAGTGTTATGTATAGTTATTTATTAAGTTCAAGGTTTTAGAGTTAGTGAAGTGGACAAACAACATGGTGGTTGTGATTCCGGACTAAGCGTGACACAACGCTTTGGTATGATTTGTTTATTTTAACCTAGTCTGTAATAATGTATTAGGTTAGTTCTTTATTTAAAGAAGAGATCAGAATGCAGATCTAGAAATGTAGTGTTACTGATTTCTTGTTTCTCTGGACGATGGTAAATGTCTGGAAAAATCCTGTATGAATAAATTTAGAAGTAAATTCAGTAATCTCAAAAAAATTAATATTTGATATACTAACAGGAGTAGCAGATCAATTCCATTACATATAACACTATTTTATGCTGATTTTGTGCGTAGACTTTAATTATTAAAGATGCTGATATGTAACCCATTTTAATGATTAAAATGTAAATATCATTTGCCATGATATAAACAACAAAGGTTTTATCTTAGACTTGAGATTTTGTTTAAAAATATTCTGATGAAAATACAATGTAACATATTTGTCAGAGTTTATGAAAGTGATTGCTTTTTGTTTTACTACAACGGTCAGATCTGATTAGTGATTCCAACTCGACGTCAGAAGTTTACTTTTGAAGCATTAAAACTTTATAAAGAATACTTCTTCCCACTGTTTATTCTCAAAATCGACTTTTTCTTTTTAAGGATAAATAGTTTTACTTTTATAATACTATTAGGAGTTCATTTTTAATTATTCTACGTTGTTATATTGTTTAGTGCGGTTTCAGGTTTAAAAATCCCTAAAAGTACATTCATGTAGTCTATATATATATATATATATAGACTACATGAATATATATTATATATATATATATATATATATATATATATATATATATATATATATTAATGTTTGTGGGTATGACCTTTATAGACTCAGAAACCATTTGACCGTTCGTTATGAAAATCTGCATGTTTATGTATTTTCAAACGGGGAAGGTTTGTATGCTATGCCCATTGATGTAACTTACCACAAGGCAGCGCTGCAAAAATATAAAGGTTTTCAAAGCGCCTGCACATTATAAACTGCAACTAAAAGACTGTTACGTAAATCAAATTGCCAAACACTATTTGAAGGCGCTAGTTTATTATGTATATTTGTCTTAAAAATAAATGTCTGGTTGAACTTAAAGCTCGAGTGTTAAACCAATTTTTAATAAAGTACATGTGCGTTGTGCTTGTACAATGGCTATAGACATACACTTCTGACAGATTTTCTTGTTCATGGCAACATGGTCAAACTCTACATCGCCGTTGGAAATTTAATTCACTTGAACCAGAAGCGTGCGAAGCCGGGGGAAACAGCTACTTTATAATAAATTTATGCTCAAAATAAATTTATATATTTTATTTTACTCTGCACTTCCTTACAAAAATAATGTTTTATTAATAACAAGTCAACGTAGAAAATATTTTATACATTATTAATCCAATAGTGTTAGCCTCAAACTGAAACTTAAAGAAGAAATTCAAACGACCTCATAAATCATAAAAAATTATTCCTTATCCTATTAAAAAACTGTTTGGTAGAAAACATTAGTAAAGGAAACTAAATAAATTTAATCTGTTTGAATTACTAGAAAATGAACAGCTGGTGTTTGTTAAACATGACAGTTACATTACATATTCAATTAAAATTCAATATGCCGAAAGAAATTGGTAGCCACACATCTGGATTGTTTGTTGACCTGACTGCAAAATGTGTCGACCCAACCAAGCACCCTCATATGTAACATATAAATATTTATGAAATACAATAACTGAATGCAAAATTAAATTCTTTCTCCGCTTTATTAATTTAACGAAAATCAAATTGTTGTTGCCGAGGTAGATAATATGTACATATTTACCCATAATGTGATCTTTACACGTATCAAGAACTACTTTCTGTACTTTGTGTGTTCTTTTTCTGTTCTAAACTCGTTAATCTCAAAAAAAAATAATATTTGACATACTAACAGGAGTAGCCGATCTATTCCAGTACATATAACACTATTTTATGCTGATTTTGTGCGTAGACTTTTATTATTAAGACGCTGATATGTGACCGATTCTAACGATAAAAATGTAAATGTATCATTTGCCAAGATATCACAACAAAGGTTTTATCTTAGACGTGATGTTTTTGTTTTAAAAGTAATTTTAACTTAGACAAGAGTCATTCTGTGATAGTGCATGTCCATCCATGGAATAAGGTTAGGCTTCATTGAAGCCTATATTTCAGTAGCGTGACGCAACTTTTCCTTTTGTATTTTACATTTTTATCGTCTATCGCTTCTAGACACATGGCGTAAGCCACGCCTTCTACCCTCTTTCTTTAAGAGTGGTACTACAGTACAAATTTAATAAAAGGTGTCAGGTCATGTTGCAGGGATCTAAATGAAAATTAATTTTCCTCAATAACAAAGTTGATTAAAAAGTTTCAAGCAATGGTTAAGTACGATAATTGAAATATGTTGAACTTTAAATTATATTTTTACTATTAAGGCTATGGAGAAATGTTCTATAATATTTGATAAAAATGTATTTCTTGACTATAACTTGAGGTACTTTACCACGTAAATATTATAATGAGGACAAAGGTACAGGCTGTGAACTGGAACTTACTTCAAACTAAGTCTCAATTGTTTATTTACTGCTCAGAGTGGCACAACTTTGTACATTCTTGATAAAGTAGAGAAAAGTTAAAGCAAACAACTTCAATTAAATTCCTTAAGGGACAATATTTATGACACGTTTCCGAACAATAAGAACGCAAAAGTTTCCTGCAAGGACGTTGGCTAAAATAAATACTCTTGTAAAATCATTATGCATTTTATGTTTACTATGAAAATGAAAGTTTATGACTAAACTACAAATATTACGCCGTATTTAGCATTTGCCGTTGCAATAGTTTATATTTTGAAAGATAATCTAAAAATTGAATATATTGATTATAAAATAAGCATTCTTATGACGAGGGGTTTCAATTCTTTTTAGCCTCTTTAATGACAATTGATTACCTGTGACTTTTTTGCTACTATCCCTCGGTGCTCTTCAAACCAAGAGGTCACTCAAAACATTATGTCATTGGAATTATGTAATGGTTCAAAGTCTGAATTCTCGAAGAATTAGTATTACATCATGGATTTCTTAGATTATTTTCAATGACATACAATCTTTTCTGTAGATGTGTGGTTTTATGTATATATAAACATCATTATTTTAATGAAGAAATCGTATTTTATATAAGAGGACGAACTGGTTATACCAATGTCTGAAGATGCTGAACACAGTCTTCAAGAAACATCACCTGGCGTATAGGATATCCAAATTATTTTATACGAAATCAGAAATATCTAATGAATGTCATTAAGTTTCTAATGTCTGATAAAATATTCACAATTAATCTTGATTAAAAAAAGTGATGATATGTATTTTTTATACTATATTAAAACGGCCTTTGACCTTCAAGGCTGTTAATGTTCTTTTGGTCGAGCAATATATGAGATGTAAAAATAACATTGTTATGGATTTTAATGTATCGAGTTTTTAATATAACATATTAGCATATAGTTAATTGGTTTTCCGGAGAAAATTTTAAACAATCAATATATTGGAGAACAAAAATATTTTAATAAAATAAATTTAAGATCTTATAAACTTCGACATGTGTTTTCAAACACTAGTTTTCAAGAAACATGAACATTAGAAGAGAGGTTTGATGTATTTTTACTACTCTTGCTATAAGTTTCCTATTTGGCTCGCGGTCTTTTTCATAAAAAGTTTATGTGTGGTGCAGCTTTTTATAGTACTTTTGGTATATAAATGGCTTTATTAAAACAGGCATAGGTATTAAAATTTTTAGTCTTATCTGCAAATTATATCATTGTATTATTCTGTAACTAAATAACTTTAAATTTAATTTGTTTATTTTTTATTCATTTTATTTTTCCTTTGAAGGTTTTCATATTTTTTATTTCAATTTGTGGACACTTAATAATTTTAGTGCCGACTGAATACTTCATGGGAAATATTAAGAATGTTATTATATGAGCTCTTTAATGTTTGGAACATGGCATATCAGTTATAACATAAGTAAAGTAACTGAATAAAAGGGAGGTAAGTTTATTTAGTACGTCGTGACTTTTTACCGCTATCAAATAAAAAAATTATAATGTATTTTAATAAGTTATTATAGAATTAATATTTTATCCTTAGAGCAGTCTCTCATATTACATATTTAAATTTGTTGTAAAATATACACATCTACCGGTTTTATATAACTGAAAACAAATTAATGTCGTAACTTTTCAGTTTTCACAACTTCGAAATGTATTGTAAAGTAACAAATTACTACAAATATTAATGAATAATATTTTAACTATTAAATAGAGGAAACCTTATAAAAATTGCATTCAGTAGTATGTGTTTCTTATTTTATAAGTGTAGGATATTATTACATATTTACTCTAAATATTGTTCAATTAGTAGTAAAATTTATTTCTATTAGAAATTATTGAGCTCATCATAAAATAACGTACTGTGATGAGAAACGAAAAAATATCGTCCCGCTTAAAGAGTATTTACACTAATTAATTTTAAAATGATAAAAATAATTTATTACATTATGATAATTTTAAAACATCTCTTATGTAGGATAATATTATCACGTAATATGGATACAGCTATGGAAATGCATGGTTATGCAACAGGAAAATAGATAAAAATTATGTAATTCTTGTAAAAACAGGAACCTGTAAGATTTCACAAGTTGTCAGCTTACGTTATAACTTCACTTATGATAAATACGATCAAATTAAAAGATTACATAAGTTATTCAATTTGTAAAATGTTATTAGGTTACTGTTGTTTTATTCCTAAAAGTTTTTCCGTTATTTCTTTCACTTTATGGAGTTTCTATTTTACAAAAATCTGTTGACGGCTTATATGTAAAACATTTACACTATCTTCTCCTCATAGAGTGAATAAATTTGACAGTGTTGTAAAAATGTAAACCCATATCTCTATAAGAGCTCATATTTTTCATAATGGTGTCAGACTACTATGCATATTTTAGATGGTTTGTGTTTTGTCATTCTTCATTCGTATTTATTGTAGGTTAGAATAAGGCCGTTTACGCAGTTTCATTGTATTCTCAAGATATTGCGAAAATATGGACAGACACAATATAACTTAAAAATAACATATTTACACCCACCCGACAGACAATAAGGAAGTTGAGCCCTTTAGCATATAGTTGAAATATTTCCTGACATATCTTGAGCCTCCTTAGTTTGTAGTTGAAATATTTCGTGAGATATCTTGAGCCTCCTTAGTCTATAGTTGAAATATTTTCTTAGATATCTTGAGCCTCCTTAGTCTATAGATATTTACTGAGATATCTTCCGCAGAGTCAGGCCACATGTGTTCCTAAATTAATCGTTAAAATTGTGTATAGTTGCCTTCAGGTTGATTGAATATTTATTCTTATAATGAGTTACTCGCTGCCATTTTGGTTACTGTAACATCACTGTAAATATTAATTTCTTTATTATTATCTCTCGTAACTATGTATGGTCAAAGTATACTGCACAAATCATCTTAAAACAGTTCATATAGTAGTTACAAAACATGCTATATTTCCACTTTCTAACACATCATCTATAAACAATTAAGAATATGACTTGTTCAAAGTTAAAAGTGCATAAACCTTCGTGACTTCTATTTCAACCTTTATGCGAATATATGTGATAAAATTAAATCCAATGTTTACTAAAACTTAGTTGATTCACATAAAGTTACATGCAGCAACATTGAACTAGATTTTGCCTATTTAAAGGTTAATCATAATGACAAAATTAAAGTCTTGAGGTCGGTTTGTTTTCAACATATGGTGTGGAAAAAACAGGCAGAGAGGAACGAAGTTTTCCAGTCCTTCTAATGATAGGCTTAGCCAACACTAAGTAAACAACAGTCTATATAATCTTTTAAAACCTTGTTATCCTTTAAATTTCAAAAGACTAAACATGACCATAAATCCATTAATTGGTGAAAAGTTTTGTACTAAGCTCTTTAATAAGTTAGTTATGGGTTTTAATATTGCTGTTACATATTTTATATGCGAGTATGAATTAGTGAAAGAGCACGAAGAGTAATAGAGCACGAAGTATTCATTAGTGTGAAAGAGCACGAACTATAACGTTGATGCATGACCAAATCTACGATATAACCACAATTATAAATCGTAAGAGTTGTATTTTAAGTGCTGTAAGGCTTTACTAATATATTCTATAACATACTCCATTCATTAAGCTATGTCTAGTATTGCTGTATACATGAAATTTGTTGATAAATTATCTCCCAAATATTGCAGCTCAAGACTGGGGGGGGGGGCATTGAACAGCAAGAGACAACTAAAACTTCATCTCGGCAAATTCATGAACAACTGTGACAACAGTCACGTTAACCTCGCCGCCCACAAGTACATCAACATAGCCACATGACGCCCACCGCTTACCTAGCCAATCTATTTCAAACATTGACAATAGCTAACTGTATTTAATTATATTTGATCGATGACCGAGTCAATTGTATAAACCAGGAATATTTCTTCTGTGTGTTGTATATTTAGTTATAAATATATAAGGAATACTAAGTTATAATAATGGAAACCAATTGTAGTTTATAGAGCACCAACAACCAATTTTTTAACACAATAGTCATAACCGACCCAAATAATGCGCACATGAGAATTCTTTTTTATTTTAGGTTAGAAGCAGTCTATGTCGGCCTCATTGCTCTCTTAATTAATACCTGTGGTAGAAAAAAAGACTGTTTGAATTTGGTAACCTTGTGACATGTTATCATCAACTAGTTTTTTTTGCTACGTTCAAAGAATTAGTTTATTTTCTCAAATATTCCTTATATATTTATTTTTAACCAAGACCTGTTTCAATATATTTTCAATTAATGGAAATAAAATTCAGATAGAATGTCAATTGGAAAGAATGTAGCATTATTCCTTATGAGGATGGTTATATAAGAGCTTATCATTTTTATAAATCTATGCCTCTATTGAAAAATACGTAGCCATCTCAAAAACTGTTACGCTAATATGTTTGCATTTTTATAATAAACAGTCGAAAAAATTTTAAAGCGGTGTCTTGTAATGTTTTTGTACTCATACAAATATTTATTGCAAAAAATACTTTCCTCCGCTCTTGAAGGTAAACTATAGAGATTGTATAGACGTGCAGCAAAATAATAGGTTGTATATACAAATAATGCAACATGAGTTAAAAAATAAGGAAAATGGGCAAAGTTGCTTCTCTTATTGCAACTTATGGACCAAAAATGTTCCCAACGAAAGTTGATGTAGTCTATATTTCTGTTCCTTGTTGATGATAATTTTGAAATATATGAGTAGTCAGCACGATGCATCTTTATACTCAGAGTGGGTATTATCTAACTATTAAAATTTTGAGTATTAATAAAAAAAGTCGTTTCATTTTTAATAAAAAAAAGAAAGATAAATAAACCAGTTAAAAATTGGACCACGCATTGACTATTCATGGGAGCAGCACGAAACTTATAAAAAATCCATTAGAAAATTATGCACAAATATAAATCTGCCAAATGCACCGTGAAAGTGAAACTCATTTGCTAAAAGGACATATTGGGGTCTACACCAAAAATTTTAAAGACTTATCACAAGTAAACGTCGTATTTTTGTAAGCTATTTGACTGCAAAATGTTATAACCATAATTATTTATAGGTGCCTTTGTAATATATTTAGGTATGCTTTATTATTATAGCTAAAACTTTAATTTCTCTTTTCAAATTGGAATTTTAATCCAAAAAAAGTCTCTGGGCACTGTGTGGAACTTATAAGATGGTTAGTCGGCAAAAAAATAAAAATATACTCTTTATATAGTTTATTTTTGTATATTATGATGTGCTAATATGTTATTAATTTTTTTTTTATATTTAAAAAGTAATTTGCATGAAGGGATTTACGAGGGAGATACCACTTAAGCAGTTACTAGACCTATGAACTAAGGCAATTCATTGTTTTAATAGACTTATATAATGAGAAAATGTGGTTAACAAAGTCAATACGTAAAATATAAAGACCAAATTTTACAATCGTCCTTTGGAACATAGAACATTATATAAGAATAATACACAATAAAATTATACAATTATAGTATCTAAATTATAAATACCCTGAATGATGCTTGGCATACAACAAAGATTAAGAGTATTTTGAATTGTTTTTTGGTACTATAAAACATAAAAATAAAACGTTTATACCTCAGGGGACTTCAAAATAGAAAATTAAAAAGTTAATATTTAGTTATGAAATTTTACTTACTAGTTATTGTAACATACAAAACAAACAAAAAATGGACAAAAAATAATACTAGCAAAATTATTATAATAACTATTTCATTGTAACAAACGCCTTTTTATATTAAGTGTAAATAATATCAAGCAATATTGTTTAAAATAATTGGAGAATAAATATATGAAAAAAAATTTTCTTT